>NC_061117.1:89547263-89553236 GCF_002878395.1 Capsicum annuum | reverse complement strand
ATATATATATATAATTTAGAAAAATGATGATAAAAATGAGAGAGTTTTATTGGTGAAAATCCTTTTGGGCACCATAAGGCGACTGTGAGCTGAGAAATAAATAAAAATAAGATAGGCTCATTGGCAAAAACCCATTGAAGTGCCACTAGCCGAAGGAGGGTTGTTATCCAGAAGGAACAAGTTCAAGATTGGCTTAATTTCAAGTTCAATAAGTAGACAAAATTTGATAATGATTGGTGTAATTAGATTAGGTTGTTTAATTCAAAATGCATGTCATAATCACCAAAATTGGTTTCCTCATTTAGATAAATTTTCCTTTTTATTTTGAAAGGAGATGCCTATTATGTTTTCCTTTTTCTTTTTGTTTTATTGTGATTTTTGATTCTTTATGTCCTTGTTGTTAAATAAAAATTTATTGTCATCTTTGGTATATTTTTGAGTCAAATTTGCATCAAGTCGATTGAGAAAGAACTCCAAACTTGCTACCAACTCCTTTAATGATACAAAGCAAGACAAAGGGTCGATGCACAGAGACAGCGTTTCAAAGTAAAATAAAGTACTCAGAATGATTGTGATCTGACAATGTTGAACTCGTGGAAAGATAAAAGGTTATTGAAAATTAAACCCAGAGATACCATATAAGAGAAATATGTTTTGAGTAGAGAGTCTCAGTAGTTAGAATTTGGGATCAGAAGTATGACAAGTCAACAAATATTTATCAAGGATTCGAAAAGGAGTTGAGCATAGTAAGTGCAAGAGCGATCACTTCAAAAGCTAAATGCCACAAACCAACCACCACATATTTTAAAACTCATAATTTTTCTTTATTTGAAACAGATATGGAATGTTATTTTTATATAAAAGGATACAATTTCACAATTTTGTCAACACAAGGAGCATGGTTAAGCACGCGATGCTAGATTTTAGTTATGGTAAATTTTATTCTTTGAGAGATGTATTTACCAAAGCTATTCCAGGCTTTGATTTATTCTTTCACTATATTTTTCAAAATATTAAGATCCGATAACACACAAATTTTTCCAATACAAACTGGGGTAAAAATTTTATGTATGTTATATGGAATTTATTTTTTGCACAGGACCCTCCTGAAGAATGAAAATTTATTTTTTGCTCAGGACCCTCCTGAATAATGGGAATTTATGTTATGCTCAAGACCCTCCTAAAGAATGGGATGTTATTTTTTATATTTCACTATTTACTTTAAGTCCAGGAGCCTGCCTGAAGAACAGGATGAAGAAAAACTAATTTCAGGAGCCCGCCTAAAGAATAGGGTGAAGAAAAAGTAATTCCAGGAGCTCGCCTGAAGAACAGGGTGAAGAAAAAGTAATTCCAGGAGCTCGCCTGAAGAACAGGGTGAAGAAAAAGAAAGTCTAGGAGCCCGCCTGAAGAGCAGGGTGAAGAAAAAGTAATTTTAGGAGCCCGCCTGAAGAACGGGGTAAAGAAAAAGAAAGTCCAGGAGCCCGCCTGAAGAACAGGGTGAAGAAAAAAAAAGTCCAGGAGCCCGTCTGAAGAACAGGGTGAAGAAAAGTAAGTCTAGGAGCCCGCCCGAAGAACAGGGTAAAGAAAAGTAAATCTAGGAGCCCGCCTAAAGAACAGGGTGAAGAAATAACAAGTCGGGAGCCCGCCTGAAGAATAGGGTGAATTTTTAAGTTCAAGTCATGAAGATTCAAATCAAGATTCTAGAGATTGCAATTTTCACTTGTATTTTTCATTTTTGTTTTTTGTTAGTCATTTGAATGTAAAAAGCAGAAGTCGTGAACCGAAAACTTGGCAGAACCTCACTCGACCTTTAACTCTTCTCTCACCTTTTTATCCTTACCTTCCGAATAATTAGAGGGTCAAAAATCATATCTTGTCTACTTCTTTGTATGAAAACTCTTTGAGATTCCACAGAAAAAGGAGCAAAAATGTAGATATGTGACTTTTTATCCTCCCCGAATTTTAATTTATTTATCTATATTAAGCATTTATATCGATCCGATATTATTTTAACTCTTACTTTATTTTTAATAAATTTTTAATTAAAAATAAATAAATAAGTAAAGTTAATTTTGATAAATAAAAAAATATATATTTAAAAAATAATACAAAAATTTTTAAAAAATATATTTTTATTTTCTAAATTTTAATAAATAAATTAGAAGTTTTAGTACTATTTATTATATTTATTTTTTATATTTATAAATTTTTCTTATTTTTTAAATATACAAATTAATTAGTTATTATTATATTTAGTATTATTATTATTTTATTTATTTTATTTTTATTTATTATTATTATCTTTTATTTAAATATATATATATATATATATATATATATATATATATATATATATAATTCAAAATTTAAAATTTAAAATTCCCTTGATCTAATCCTAATCTTAACTGTTCCACCCAACTTTCCCCCCCAAGAATCCTGCTGCTTAAGGATTTCTCACCCAAGGATAAAAGGGGAACGTAGATTTTGTCTGTCAAATGTACACTATATCATAAAAAAAAACAAAGAGAAAACAGAGTAAAAATCAGAGAGAAAAACAAAAAAAATCTGACAAAAGAAAGAAAAGAAGGAAGTTGCAGTCAAATTTGTGTTTGAATTTTCGGTGACGATATTCAAGTCTTCTGCTTTAGGTCATAAAGAGGTTATACAACTTTATGTTATTTATTGTATGATTTTTCTGGTGAATTAAAATATGTTCAAGTTTATGTTAATGATCTCATTGTTTAACTTGTGACATTATTCATTTACTGTACTGAATCAAGAAAAAATAAATACAGTAATATACATTGATATATACATACGCTCACTGGCATAAATGTAAAATTCACACACCCTCATAGTTCACTCGCATAACTTCACACTACATATGTATTCTATACTCACAACGCACACATAATATTCATAGACCCATATAGAGACATAAATTGGAAAATCCATACATTGTACACACATACATCCTTGTGATCGGAGGTAGTAAAAAATTTAGAGAAAATAGATTCAAAAAAATGAAGAATGAAGGGAGACAGAAAAATCAAAGAGAAAGCAGTAAAAATAGAGAGAGACATTTTTGGTGAGTCAATCGCTGTGAATATTGACGAATCAGTTTTGGATTCGACCAAACTCATTCTATTGGTACAATTCCGGCAATGCCACCGTTCACCACCATTGTCGCCCCTACTCGCAACACCAGCGAACAGCCGGCCAATACTGGCGACCACCAGCCGGCGCGTCTTGCCGGTGCGCCACCCTCTTCTTTCCTTCTCTCGTCCCTGTCGCACCATAGGAGGGCCAGATCAGGCCGAAATTTCCCCCATCAGCCAAAAACTGCCGACACTGACCTCCCCTTCTCTTTCTCGTCGCCGTCAACCGTCTCAAGCCATTATTGGCCGGCAAAACACATCCACCAGCGTCTCATCCATCAGCGGTGCTACCCCCTCCCCTTTTTTGTCACCCCCAGCCAGCCTACACACTAGATCTGACCGGAATCTTCACCCACCGACGAAGCCCAACCATCGACATCGCCAAGTTCTACCGTCCACCTTCAGTTTCTGATCCCCCATTCTTATTCAAGTTTCCATTTTTTTTAGCTTTTAAGTTTTGTTTTTTTAAAAGAAGTTTGTGGAGTAAAAATGTTAAAAGATGCATCTAGTTAGTATTTGAATAATCTCACAATATTTTGAATTATCATTAATTTTAAGGAAATAAATTTAGGGATCATAATAAATTACCATAATATAGATAACTGGTGTATTATTATTATTATTATTATTATTATTACTTATTTATTAAATGTCATTAATAAAGTTTATTAATTATTTATTAAATTATTATGCTTTTAAATGAATTTTACTTAATTTTATTGTTAAAGTTGAATAAAGTTTTGAATAGATAAAAATTGTTACTAGTTTATAAATTATGAATGAATGTCTTTAACGTTAAACAAATTTTAGATCTTTAAATTTTTGTATCAATTAAGAATGTGGTATATGCATCTTTTTGAAACATTTAAAATTCAAGGATGCAATAATGCACCTTGACAAATATTTTTCTAAACTTAACTTTCATTGATTTATCTAATATAAGATATTAGTGAAAAAGAATAAAAATGAATAAGATAGAATTGTATCGAGATTATAAGAGATGAACAAATGCCTTTTAACGGTAGATAAGCTTAGGCAAGTTTAATATTTTTGTCTCGATTAAGAATGCAGCGTACACATCATTTTCGTGATGTTTAAAATTGAAGGATACAGTAATGTGCCTTGACAAATATTTTTCTAAATTTAATTTTCACAAATTTAATATAAGAATTTTAAATAGTTTTAATGTATTATAAATGAGCAATTTAGGCCTTAACATAATTTATCAAAATAGTTTAAGTCAAGATAAGTCAATAAAAGCGACCGTGCTAGAACCACAGAACTCGAGGGGTGCCTCACACCTTTCCCTCGTTTAATATAATTCCTTACCCGGTCTTCTGTTTTTGCAGACCAACAAAGAGTCATTTTCTTTTGATTAGGGATTCAAAAAAGGTGACTTGGAACACCAAAACTCAATTCCAAATGGCGACTCTATAAATAAATTAATCTCTATTCAATATCATCACTTTAATTGAAAAAACACTTCGACTCAACCCTCGAGCGAAAAAGGGGTGTGACAACCGATTAGGTCTATTAGTGTTTGTGTATTAACCCTTACCCTTGATCTCAGATTAGTTATCCTTGAACAAGGCTCAAGCTATTAGATGAGGGTTGATAACCTCAAATTTCCATTTTTAATCTTTTTTCCTATTCTTACCCCTATGCTAAAGCAAGTAAGAACTAAGGCGAGTTCTAATTTGTGTATTCAGTAAAAACCAATCAATACGAAGAAAAGAACAATACATCTATGAAACTGTTCAAGAATCACTAAATATTATAACCTACTTTATTAATTCATCGTGGTTTCCACAATCTTTGTTATGGAATTTGGCTATTCATGTTTATAGAATCACAATTTGAATTAATAAAATAAATCAGTATTGTGAACTTACAAATTAAGTAGAAGAAATTCAAAAACTTAAAATCAAAGCTAGACAAATAATCAAGAACCAACGTATGCAATTTCTCCAAAAACCAAAGAATAATGTATATCAACATAATGGAATATGTTCCTTAGCACCAAGAGTTCATAAACTGTAAAAGAAAATCTAGGAAAGGTATTTGCAGGCAAAAACAAAATCTATCCTACAGATACTAGGATTGCAGGCCCGGCAAGTGGTACGATTCGTACAATGTATTCACGCCATGTAGGTTGAATTCACGACTTGTACTTAGCCACATTCATCTCTGCTTCACTATCAGGGTACGACTTGTGATTCTAACTACGATTCATATCATGACTCTGTGCTCACTGAGTTCAACTTGCACCTTTTTAGGTCTTTCTCTTCATGGTTCTCAGTGCAAGCCAGAGTGACTCATACCTTCTCTTCATGAGCCATAGATTGTATCCGTGGTCGACTTCAATTTGTATCTTTTCTGAATTTTTTCTTAACGACTCTCAGAACGAGTCATGTTGATCCGTAGGACCATCATACGAGTCATAGGTGGAAGTCGTACTTTAGGCCTTCACATTCACCTCTTCTGGACTTCACTTTGATCATTAGTACGGGCTTTGGTACGACTCATGCATTGACTCTACGAGTCTTATCTTGGCTTTACAAGGCAACACTTAGTTTTTTCAGCTTATTTTTCAATCTTAGCTTTGGGGACCTATTTTCCTGCATAAACAGACAGATGCACATCAAATGTATCAAAATTTTACTTAAGATTGTACAACAATTCTATGGCATAAGCATCGAAAGTATTCACGGCACATCAACACCCTTCCGGTAAGGGGGTTATGTTAGGTGCTCCTTAGGTGTATTTATTTTATTTGTATGGTGATATTTACAATTTATTGCCCATACATACATAT
>NC_061117.1:89511444-89547163 GCF_002878395.1 Capsicum annuum | reverse complement strand
ATATATAGACACACACTTGTTTAGTATACGTGCTTTGCACGTCTATATTATGTCAAGCAATAAAAAATTATTAAAGTAAAAATAAATATGCTATTTTAACTTAGAACGAAAGTGAAATTTTTTTTTGTTAATTGATACATGAAAGCACATTATTATTCGGGAAATAGAACTTAACTTGAACAATGTTAATTACTATTATTATCATGCATCATAACAAAGAAGATAAAAAAGAAACGACTATATTTAGAAGTATACATAGTCTGTTCTAATCTTGGTGGACAGAGTTACCTGAAACTTATTGTTAATGGAGGTATTAGATATCCCATAGAATTAGCTAAGGTGTGCGTAAACTGACCCGAACATCACGATTATCAAAAAAAGAATATATATGCTGTAAGAGAGGATTCAGGATTTGAAGGTTGTGGGTGCTCACTTTCTTTAAGAAAAAAAAGTGTGTTGCTACCAGGAATTGAACTCACGTCACTTCAAGCATCAAGGTGCTCAAGTTCCACACCAAAGCCAAAGCACCCAACAGCCATATTTTTCTATGGGTGCTTGATAATACATCATAAACGATTTTACTGTATTTTCTATATAAATATATAAAAAATTTATCGGGGTCGGTGGATGCTCAAGCACCCGACAAGGAATACATGCATCCGCCCCTGATATGCTACATAACTTTAAACAACATAAAACTTTAATTAATAAAAAAATCATGCTTATCAAAGAAAATTATAGAAAGGAGATCAGTTAAAAATATTAATGGTGCTCTAAAATTTAATTTAAAATTGTGACTAATCAATTTTTTCATCATATTTAGAATTCTAAAACCAGATTGAGTTATTAAAGTCAATTGGATTATGTAAAAATTCTTTATATTTAAAGTATTTGAAATTTACTACTGCAATATGTCACTTTGACTTTTTAAGTCTTTTTACTATAATAGTTAGAACCAAACTAACATTGAAGAATTTAAATTTAATTATTAAATTATAATTCATTTTAAAAAGGAGTAAGAAAAAGTTGAAGCATAGTCAAGTAGCTACTGGTTAAAAGTGAAAACAAACTATACAAAAAATGTAATGTTTTACTATTAAAACTGAAAATCATATTCCGAATTAAAGTCAATAAATAATAACAACAAACAAAATGTAATTTTAAAGTGAGGTTTAGAAAAAATAGAGTATATGTTGACCTTACTCCTATCTTGAAAAAGAGAAACAGAATAATGCCAACTTATTCTTTTGCGTACCGGCAGTCCAAGAAAGTCGCTAAAATATACAATGTGCACGAATTTTTTCATTTTTCTAGGATACAAGCACAAAAAATAAGTTCAACTAATTCAATAGAAAATAATAACAAAAGCAAACTCCGCAGCATAAGTAAACAGACAATAACCATTTCATATAAATCCGAGACTCTCTTCCATGCATCCATAACAATCAACGAATAGATATTTAGCTAAGCACATAACGTGTTCCAAGAGATAAATTAGACAATTACATGACATTACTAATCTTTTCAAGATTTAAAAAGAAAAAAAGAAGTAACATTGACATACAAAATTGAGAATTACCTGCAAAATATTCACTTGTTTTTCGTTTATTTAAGTAGAAAAATGTCACAAAAGAATCCATTGAACATATCATCCATGAGAACACCTTCAATTAGGACAATTAAAATCTCATCATTTTGTAGTAAATCGACAAATCAACATATTTTGATAATTTTATATGATCATCCAAAATCACAGAACAAAACAAAAACATTAACCAATTAAATTCAAAACTCTTAAATTTTGTTTGATTCAAAAAACAAAGAAAATAATTAAAACTCCTAAGCTCTTGAACACGTGCTCGATTCATTGTCACCGCGATTCCCGCCACGCATCCATAGCAACCTAGGAAAAGATATCTAGCTAAGCACATAAAGCATCCCAAAATATTAAAATATAACCTTATATTTCAAATTTAACAAATAAGTATAATTAAAGATTCAACTATAATACTAACAAATAATTTGCCAAAATATAGTAATTAAAATAATCAAAATTAAATAACAATTAACAAGGAAAGAGAAAAAAGATAAATCTTTGATATTTTGGCGACTTCATTTGGCATCAACATGCTTATTTTGTCCAAGTTTTCGATTTAAATTCTAAATTGAAAAAAATATCAAAAAAGGAGAATTTGTTGTCAATTATTGATTATATATAATTAATATATAATATATAAAGATATTAACTAAAATAATTTTTTTAAAAAAAGGAAAAAAGATGAGGATGCAAGAATATGACTTTAATCATCAAAATCAAAATATAAAAAGGAAAAAGTAAAAGTAAAAAAAGCATACATTTTTTTGTAAATTTAATTTGATCCATCCAAATATTACTTAAATAGAGTTATAGAAATTCATTTTTATATAAAATACAATTCTAATTGATTTAGAAGTATTAAATATTATGGTTTCTTACCTAGATTAATAACCAAAACATAAAAAGATATAAATTAAAATAAGTGCAATTTTTTTACCCAAATTAAAAAGGATACGTTAGAGCCCTTTCACCTAAGGACAATATATTTATTCAATTTCTTACATGCTTTTTCTTTTAATACTTTCCTTTTTTAAATCTTTTTTTAACATGAGTTTCCTTCTTCTTTTTTACTTTACATGCTTTCTTTTTTTTTTTTTATTCCTTTTTTACGTAACGTCAATTGAGGGAAGTTTATTATTTAAAATTAAAAGAGGAAAAAGACTCCTAAAATTAATTATTTAATATTTTTATATTTTATAATCAATTAAGAAAAATGTGAAAAACTGTTTTGTCTATTGCAGATTCTTTTAAGGCAAAATGGCTCAGTGGCCCTTTATACTATGTGTGTTTTGTAATGTAGACACTTCTACTTACATGTTTGTCATCTGGACCCTTGAATTCATTAAAGAGCAATATTTTCAACCCTTTGACTGTTGACCAAGCTTATGTGGCATTAAAATGGCTGAGTATGATGAAATGTATGTAGGCATGCGCCTGGAGTGAGAGTGAGGATTATTTTTGATCAATTTTATATTAAAATAATTAAAAAAAAAAGTCTCCCCGCCCTACTCGCCCATCCTCCAACCCCCACCACTGCACCAAGCCCCATTCCACCACCCTCTCCCCCCGTCCCTCACCCCGAGCCCCTCTTCTCTACCCTCGCACCAGCCTCTTTTTCCGTCCGTCCACCCTCTCCCCTATCTCCCCATAAATTCCCCATTTTTGCTTGTCGTTAAATGCCATGTCCAACACACCTCTGTGTTACCTTTGCTTTCCGTAATCCATTATACCCACTATTTTCTCTCTTTGCTACTCTTCTACATCTCTAAAACCACCTCCTCATTTTTCGTTTCTCCTTTTTCAGATCTTTGTTATCTTTGCTTTTCGTAATCCACTATACCCAAAGAGAACTATTTCCTCTTTTTTCTTTCTTTAGGATTTTAAATTTTTCTTGAAAAGAATTTGAATAGTATTCACTATAATCGTTTTGTGATTGTATTAGTTTTTTTGGTTCATTTGGTGGTGTGTAAGGCATTTGGGTATTACATTATATTATACACCTATTTCGTGAAGTGGGTTCTTTTTCTTTTTTTTTTTTTTAGAGAGAGAGTTGTATAAATAACTGAGTTTGAGTTTGAGATTATTTGAAAGTTTTGATTTTTTTGACACATGTATGCAAAATGTGTTTTTTTTTTTTGGTGTGTGTGTTTGATCTATGATGTTTTTAGTGAAATCTGAAATGAGGATCTTTAGATTTGTAGTTTTGTTGGCTTTTCTTGGAAAGAGAGAGAGAAGAGATGAAAAAGAGAAAGGGTTGGGGAAGGAGGGGGGAGGGGGAGGGGGAAGTTTTTTTTAGAAAAAAAAATTAAAAAATTTATATCTTTAATTGAAAAATTATGTGGAATCTATGTGGAAGCTGATATGGCAGCAAGTGTGTTACACACATCGAAAAACGGTTCAAAATATTCGTTTTTATTGTGTTCAAGGATACATATGACAAACATGTAAGTAGGAGTATTCATATTACAAAACGGACAAAGTAGAAAGGTCCATCAAGTCATTTTGCCTTCTTTTAAGGAAGAGCAAAAGGTTCAGATAATTTTTCTAAAGAGCTTCACACTTTTAATATATTATAGATATAAACTATAGATTATAGAAATAGATTATAGATATAGATATAGATTATAGATATATAGGTTATAAATTATAGATTATAGATATAGATATAAATTATAGAATATAGATATAGATTTTTACTCTTATGTTTAAAAGACACTTTTTTCAGTTAATTCAGAAGGACTCCAGTAGTCTTCCCAGCTTTTGAAGAGAAAATTAAAATGGAAGGTACTATACTATATACTTTCTAGAAGTTGTTTCCTTCGGCTAAAGGCGTATGATAAGGGCTGGTTGCAGCCATCACTCATCAGACCAATTTAAAACAAAGACCAAAGACAGGCATTGTTAAAGTTTAAGAATGTCAAAGCTAAGTTAGTTGAGTTTTACCTATCAAATTCTAACATATTAGTATAAGATTCCTTTT
The DNA here is from genome assembly GCF_002878395.1 of Capsicum annuum. Classification (NCBI taxonomy): domain Eukaryota; kingdom Viridiplantae; phylum Streptophyta; class Magnoliopsida; order Solanales; family Solanaceae; genus Capsicum; species Capsicum annuum. The sequence goes on along the minus strand of NC_061117.1, from coordinate 89,542,586 downwards.
TTTGGAAAAAAAAAAAGAAGACAAATAGTACTTATTAGATTCTAGAAAGGTCTCATGTTCCTTTTTTTTTCTTTTTTGACAAATCAAATGACTAGTGAGATATGGCTTTCAGATACGTTCTATTTAGGCTAAAAGTTAGGTAAGTTCAATAATTAAATCGATAATAAATGAATAAAAACCATGACCCTATGCACCATTCTAGTTACACATCGATCTCAGGATTCCACATGTATATATGTTGGAATATATATATTATAATATTATAAACGTAAGACAGCCTCGTTAGTGCTGGTGAAATATAATGTAATTAAAATTAGTTCGCAGTTGTTCACCATATGAGACATTTCTAATATCGTCATCAGGTTTATTTTTTGTTCACAATTCAATTAAAATTAATTAAGGTTTTATAATATTTATGAGATCAACTAATTAAGAATGGACAGACCGTAGTTTAGTACTAGTCCATAGGTTTAATTTGGGCATGAAATTAGGCGGAACCTGGAAAAAAAAATCTTAGTTTTGGTATGGCAGCGAAGTTACTTGTTCATGTCTTAGATATGTTCTTGGTATCTTTGATGAAATTAATCTAATCAAAGGCGAATTTACCTTGAAACCTATGGATCATGTGAACACAATATTTTTTGTCTAATATATATATGTACATAAGAAATTATCTGAAGTATATATAAATTTGGTGACAATATTACTTGAATCAAAGGCTGACCTAGCTTGAAAGTTACGAATTTATATGAACTAAATATCATTACGGATTTATATGAACTCGATATCTTTTGTCAAACATATATATTGAGAAATTCACTAAATAGTATAAAAATTTATTGTTAACAAAGTTATTATTATATATTGACTTGAGGTCAAGGTAAAAATCTATAAAATTCAAAATATGAATCTGCCTCTAAATCTCATTAAACAGAACAGAGTGCAATGTAGAAGATTCAACATTTCCTGTTACCTAGTCGAGATTACCTAGTGAATGACTTGAACTGTATACACCTGCAAAAGGAAGCTGATTAATTTAAAGTTATAATTAGTGTAGAGTTATGAATAACTAAGTTGATCATTAATTAGAATTCTAACTGCTTTCTTACTGACGTTAAGAGAAAAGTGAACTCACGTGGGGAAATTCCCATAATGTGTGGATAATTACTTTCCAGGAAAAAAGGAACACTAAGGGTGTGTTTACTGTTTTGGTACGAAGAAAAATGTTTTTCATGCAAAATATTTTTCTAGAAAATATTTTTCATGGAAGATATTTTTCTAGGAAATATTTTTTGAAAAAATAAGTTGATTTCTTATTTATTTTCTTATATTTGGTTGGTGACTGAAAACTATTTTCTAATTTTTGGTTGGTGAATGAAAAAATATTTTTTAGAAAATATATTTTAATATTTAGCTAAAGAGTAAAGATACATTTTAGAAAAATAATTTTTGACCTTGAAAAATATTTTTTTAGGGTGTATTCGATATGAAGGAGAAAAAACATTTTCTAGAAAAATAAGTTGTTTCTTACGTATATTCTTGTGTTTGTTATACAAATTGAGTAAACATATATTTTCTAAACGTATTTGTATATATTTAAAAACAATGAGAACGACTAGAATAAGAAGGGTGGGTTAAGAAAAAAGTTTTGGATATTTTTTTAAAAAATAAATTAAAAAAATAAATTTTTGGAGGGAAGGAGTTGGTAGATGGAGGTTGAGGTTGTCAAAATATGTAGTAAGGTGGGGTAAGAAAAAATTTTAATTTTTTCTAAAAATAAATTATTAATTATTTTTTTTTGGAGAGGAGGGAGGGGGAGTAGAGGGAGGGCTAGTAGGGGATGGGGGTCGGGATAGGAGAGTAAGGGTGGGTAAGAAAAAAATTAATTTTTTCTTGGAAGGAGGGAGGTTGGTAGGGATGGGGTCGGGTAACGAACAGGAAAAAAAGTTGAATTTAAAAAAAAGAAATTGAAGAGAATAGGGGTATGAGTTTTCGATTAGAGAATGAGACAAGAAAAAAAAATAGTTTTTGAATGGGAGTGCAGGGGTAGGGATTGGGGTAGAGGAGTGAGGGTAGGGTAAGGAAAATTTTGAAATTTTTCAAAAGTGAATTTAAAAATTAAAAAAAAAAAAATTAAGGGGGGAGGGGAGGAGAAGGCATTAGTAGGGGTGAGGGGTTAAGAAAAAGTTTGAATTTTTTTCAAAAGTCATTAAAAATTTTTGTTGAAAGGAAGGGAGGAGGATAGGGATTTGGGTTTTGGGTAGAGGATGAGGTAAAAAAAAATTGAAATATTTTTTTTGGATGGAGGTGGTAGGGGGTGGAAGTAAGGGGTAGGAGACTAAGGGTCAGAGTAGAGATGGAGATTTTGAGAGTTGTATGAATATTTCAACTTAAGAGTGAGATTGAAAGAAAATTTAGAAAAATATTTTCTTTACTTTTTGAAGAAAAGTCATTTTTCCTAGATTTGAGAAAAATAAATTGATTTTGAAAAAACATTTTCCAAAACCTTTTAAGTTAATCAAACACAAAAAAATCAAAAACCTCATACCAAACACACCTGAAGCAAGATGAAATGAAAAAGGAAAAAGGAAATGACGTAGATAATATACTTTGGTACTGAATTGGTGCCGAGTACCAACAGTATAATTGTAGTACTTCAAAACATTTTCCTAGAAGAGAAGTACAGCACGAACTTTAGATGTAAATTTGCTAGGTATTTTCTTAACAACTATTTAGACCATTGGTCTGCTTGTTATCCTTCCAAGTTCAACAGCATATTATCTTTCAAACATTAAGCCTGTGTGACGGATTACAACCAGGTAATAAGCTACCTATGACTAATTAATTATTATGTGTGCACACTAGTTGTTTCACTTGATGTCTGGTATTAATTTTGAATTCTAATTAATCTGAATTAACGCCAAAAAGGAATAATCGTCTTCATCTAGAATTTTACTTATTCTCAGAACGTGAATCTGAGACCACTTATTAAGATCTAAAGAACCATTATCCCACCTTACCTTGTGTTTGGATGGTAGTTTCCCATGGTATGTTATGGTATAGTTATTAAAGAAACTATGTTTGTTTTGATTGTTTCTTAAAGTGTAAGGTATAGTATGATTTAATTTCATGATTTGGTAACCAAAAAAACATCCATTTTATTTAATCACCCATTTGGTTGTATCTCATGATTTACTTTTTTTTTTCTCAATTATGTCCTTACTTAATATTATATAATCTTAATTTTTTTCTTCACCTTATATTATTTAACTCTACCTCTCCCAGTCCGACCTCCCCCCCCCCCCCACCATCCTCGCCCCCCCTCGACCCGACCCCACCCAATTTTAAAAAAAAAATTCAAAAAATATTTCAAAAATTTGTTCTTACTCGATCCTCATCTCCAATCCACCTCTATTCCACTACCCCCACGCCCAATTTTTTTTTTTTTTAAAAATAAATTTTTAACCCCGCCACCCTTTATCAATTTGTTTTCATTATTTTGTGTTAAATATATACAAATGCTTTAAAAAAAATATTCTACATGTGTTACAACACAAGAAAATAAGTAAGAAACAATTTATTTTCTTGAAAAATAATTTTTTTTTTTTTGAATTTCATACCGAACACACCCGTAGCGTACACAAAAAATACATTCAGACTTTGTATTTATCGTCGATGTTACGTCTCAAAACGTCAAAAAGAAATGAAATTTGTTAATATAAAAAATAATTCTGGTTATATTTATTTGATCTACTATTTTATTGACTTTGTTAGAATTTACATTAATATAACAACTTAATATATCTACATGGCATAATTATGATAAATTAGTAGGAAGAAAATTATTTTATTGACAATTATTGGTTAATTTATCAGTTATAATAATCAAGGGTATTTTAATAAACTTACTAGTTACAATATAGTATCATACTGTCAAACCAAACAATAAAACTGTCACTAAACATTGTCAAACGAAATGATAAAACCGTCATTAAACATCAATGAATGATACAATCTATCCAACATTGTATTGTACTATATTGTATTATACCATACTATACAGTACCATACATTATGAAATCAGGACAAACCACCATCTAAACAAAGTGTTAGTAATATATGAATTAATATTGATTAACTATATATATTATATATTCTTATATTAAGTATATATTCTTTTTGTCTTAATATGTATTATATAGTTGTTAATTCAGTTATATGAATTTCGCTTACTTCAATTTTTCCTTTGGATATTCTTTTTGTTGTTTTTTTACATATATTTAATTTTTTGGGATAAAATATGAAATTCAAAACATAGAAGTTAGCTAAAGAAAATATAATAAACTATCTTTAAGTATTAGTTAAGGATTCTTGAAGAATTCTTGATCTTTCACGAGAAATGGTATTCAAAGATCTTAATTTGAATCTCAGAAACGCATTTCGACCAAGGAAAAGATGTATTAAATCTGAAGCTATCACAAGCAGCTTAGACAAATAAATATATATTTATATATACATCTAAATAATCATTACTAATTAGTTGTAGGACAAAAGGCTAGCTTATACAAGGAGGATTGGGCAGCATTAACTTGGGAAGGACATAGTGGGTGACAAGGATGCAAAAGCTGGATAAGTATTTTATCGTAAGTCTTTAGTCTAAATATATGATTGGCTATGTCTAGCTATGATATTAGTTAGAATAAACAATTGTTTAAAAAGTTGTCATAGTCGTCGAATCATATTAAAAAATAAATAAAATTATATAGGTTGGTAGACATAGTTTTCAAAAGGGAGCGCGTTTCGTAGTAATTGATCATTTAATTTAACTGTTTTTTTATGCTCTCAGCGACACCTTTATTCGATTCAAATCTGGTGCATCAGACCGAAGGATTTGATAATTTCAATAGGATGTTCAATTATTAGAAAAAAATGTTACCAGTATATAGGGCAAAATTCAGAAATATCATACTTATCCCCTTAATTATGAGTTTCATAGCAATAGTTTCATAATTACATAATATAGCAAGTTGTATTTTGTATTTTGTATTTTTACAAACTATTGCTACAAAAATACAAATACATATGATTTTTACGGCCCTTATGATCGATATGTATTTTGTATTTTTGTAAACTGCTGATACAAAAATACAAATACATATGCTACAAAATGTAATTTGATAAAAGTGTTGCTATTTTTTGTAATTTAATACTTAAATATGCTAGTTTATGTATTTTTTCCATCAAAAAATTATTATAACAATAATTACCTCAACTCTACGCAACAACTGTTTGAAAACAATAAAAAAGTAACGTTAAAATGAGATGGAGGGATATGGTGAGCTGCGAGACATGAAAAATTAAGGCAAATTTAAATATAGGTAACTTTTAGTCCATAATTACAAGACATGGTTAAAATTTGTATAATTACAAAACATAGATATATCTTAAATCCCTCCCTTTCTCTCCCTCTTTCTCGCCTCTTTCCTCCTTTTCTCTCCCATCCCTCCCCCCCCCCCCCCCTCCTTTCCCTCTCTCCCTCCCCCCCCCCCCCCCCCCTCCCCCCCCTTCATTCTTTTATTTTTTATAATTTCAAGAATCATATATTTGTATATACACTGTGCAAAATGTATATGTACACACTCAATATACATTCTGCAAAATGTATATACAGATATATAGTTATTTAATATATACTATGATAATATATAAATATTCAGATATACAATTGAAAAAAATAAAAAATTAGATGTACATATACAATTAACAATATATAAATATATGACTTATGTCAATCATATATGACTTATACATATACGACTTGTACAATTGACTTATACATAGACGACTTATACAATTATATCATATATACAATTAATATACAACTTATACATATATGCATATATAATTGACACATAATAGACAATTGATAACAATTTAGTTGTATTAAGAAAATAACGATTGAATTAAAAAAATAATTTGTATATACACTATGCAAAATATATATGTACACACTCATTATACATTCTGCAAATTGTATATATACAGATATATAGTTATTTAATATACACTATGATAATATACAAACATTCAGATATACAATTGAAATAAAAAATTCGATGTACATATACAATTAACAACTTATACACATATGACTTATACAATTGACATGTATGACTTATACATATGCGACTTATACATATACGACTTATACAATTACATCATATATACAATTAATATACAACTTATACATATACGCATATATAATTGACACATAATATACAATTGATAACAATTTAGTTGAATTAAGAAAATCTTATATGAAAAAATACAGCGAATATGTAGGAGAAAACACAAATATCAGAAAATTTAGAAGAAGAAATAGAAAGAAAAATATTCTTTGATATATGTTATAGTAAACTTTGAGATCTGGTGAATTAGGAGGAACACATACTTTCTCTAAAATGCCCAGTAAAAGAATGACTTATTTGTGCAAATAGACGAATTTGAGAAATTTTCCCTGTATATTATATCAGACTCTTTTACAATGTCATACATTTATACACAAATAGTCTAGACTATCCAGGCTTCTATAGCTATCTGCTAGACTCCTAATAAAATTACAAAAGAAAATAAACTATACATATTCTAATGTAGTGCAAATACAACTCTTAATAAACTGTACATATCCTAATTTAGTGCAAATACAACTCTTAATAAATCTTAAAATAGTAAAATTGTAAAATGCGTAATATTGAAAATCAATTGTCCTTTGTCTTGGGTTGTCTTGATTTGGAACATAAATATTTGACCCAAAAATGAGTTACAAACTGAATTCCACAATTAAGTAAGGAACAAAGCCCATATCGAAACATACTCACTGAGTTGCTCGTCGATTTGTCAGTCATCGTCTCCGTGAGCAGCTTCAAAGAAGTTGCGCTTAAGATTCCACTATTGTCAACACCCACTTCAAGTGGGAGCCCAAGGATCGAACTCCTAACTTGCCTAAGAAATTCCGATGAAGTGGTTCGGCCAACGCCTTGGTGAAGATATCGGCAACCTGGGAAGAAGATGGCACAAATAATAGGGAAATGAGTCCATCGAGCAATTTTTCTCTAACGAAATGGCAATCCAACTGGATATGTTTCGTCTGCTCATGAAACCCAAAATTTTTAGCTATGTGTATTGCTTCTTGATTGTCATAGTGGACACCGACAGGGAGAGACAGAGAGATAGATATGTCACTAAGAAGACGAATGACCCAAGAGATTTCTGTAAGGGATTGATAGTCTGCCTCGGCTGATGATAGTGAAACTACTTGTTGTTTATTTGATTTCCAAGAGATAAGGCAGTCCTCCATCATTAAAAAGAATCCACTCACTGAAGTCTGAACACAAGGCCCAGTCCGCATCGCAAAAGCCTAACAACTGAAAGGAAGGTGAAGAAGATATGAAAATGTCCAATCCAGGGTCATTTCTAATGTAGCAAAGTGTATGGAGTACAGTCTGTAAATGACCTTGTGCAGGTTTCTACATATACTGACTTAGGGTTTTGACGGCATAAGAGATATCAGGACGTGTATGGGTGAGAAAATTTAGTTTTCCTAACAGTCGCCTATACATAGTTGGATCCTGTAAATAATCTCCACATGAATCACCAGACAATTTTAATGTGGGATTGAGCAGAGTCAAAACGGTACGATGCTCAAGGTTATAATATTCAGCAAGAAGATTTATTACAAATTTTTGCTGGGTTACAATCAGTCCACCAGGTTCATGCAAAATTTCCATTCCCCAAAAATAGTTTACCATACCTAAATCTTTGATACGAAATTTTGAATCAAGAAATGATTTTGTTTCTGCGATTTCTTCCTCATTGCTACCTGTTATCAATATGTCATCAATATAAGCTGTAATAACAGTAATTAGAGTGCCAAATGATTTGAAAAATAGGGAATAGTCATTTAAAGACAAAATAAAACCTCTAGTCCCTAAGGCGGAGGATAGCCTTGCATACCATTGGCGAGAGGCTTTAACCCATAAAGTGATTTACGAAGTCGACATACATGAGACGGAGATGGACGGACAACACCTAGTGAAAATTTCATGAAAACCTTTTCATCCAGTTCACCGTGAATAAAAACGTTATTCACATCAAGCTTGTATAAGTTCCAGCCCTTCTTTACTGCAACACTTAGTATAGCCTGACGGTCGTCATTTTTACAATTAGTGAAAATGTCTCGATGTAATCTATTCCTTCTCTCTGTATATCACCTCTAATTACCAGTCGTGCTTTTAGACGTTCTAATGTTCCATCAGATTTAACCTTAACCTTGTATACCCATTTACAGAGAAGTGTTTTCTTACCAGGAGGAAGTTGGAGCACATCCCATGTGCGATTAGAGTTCAACGCTTCAAGCTCTTTATCCATCGTAGATTGCCAACCAGGGTGTAATGCTGCCTCTTGGTAAGACCTAGGCTTAGAAATATTACATATAGAACTAACAACTTGTCGATTATGTTTCGAAAGAGTATTAAAAAATAAGAGTGGAAAGAAATTAATGAAGTATTAGGAGAAATAACCGAATATGCTGCATCACAAATATAGTCAGAAAGATAAGAGGGAGCATTGTGTTGTTTGGTTAATCTGAGAGGAACATATACTGGACTTAACTCCACTCTGGAAAAACAATATTATCTGAAGAAGTAGGATTAGATGAGTCTATATCATCTGATAATATTTTAGGACTGTTAATCATTTCCAGTTCAGAAGAAGAAATAGGTGAATTGTCATGTGAAGGGAAGGCAGCTGGAAATAATCTAGACATAGAAGTAGAATAAGAAAATAGAAAAATTAATTCAGAGAACTTTATATCCTTGGATATGATAACTTGACTTGTTGGAGATTAAGGATCTTATAACCCTTTTGTGCGAAAGGGTATCCCAAAAATACTCCCGGCAAAGCTCTAGGCATTGATTTATCCCTATTTCTTGTTAGTGTAGAAACAAAACATAAACATCCAAAAGGCTTTAAGTGTGCATATTTTTTTGGTTTTCAAAATAGGACCTGATATATTCAGAACTTTTGAGGGAAATCTATTTATTAAATAAGTCACTGTAAGGAGACAATCTCCCCAGAACTTCTTTGGTAAGTGTGACTGGTATAGTAAGGCTCTACATGTTTTCGATAAATATTTATGCTTTCTTTCGACTACCCTATTCTATTGTGGGGTTCCAACACACGAAGTTTGATGTAAAATTCCTTTTGAGAGAAAAAAATCTTATAGATGTGTTTCTGTTCCTAGTTCATAGGCATTATCTGATCGAATTATCTTGACCTTTGCTGAAAATTGCCTCTTAATAAGGGAAAGAAAGGATTTCAAAGTGGAAAAGACACTTGATTTTGTCAAAAAAATATAGGTCCATGTGGCTCTAGAGAAATCGTCTACAATAATGAGGAACTATTTCTCTCCTTTGTGGGTCGGAATATTGTACGGACCTCATGTATCTACATGAATTAATTCAAAAGCCTTTTTAGATGAGATAGTACTTGCTTGGAAAGACAATTTTGCTTGTCTAGCCATAGGACAAATATCAAATGGAAAATCTCATTGATCACTTGGTTTAATTGGTAATTCCTTAATATTTTGGATAGCCTGGTAAGGCAAATATCCCAAAAGAAGATGCCAAAACTTTGTAGAAACAAAAACATTAGAAACCATAATATTATTGATAGATTTGAACTACGGTGGAGATTCTCCATTTACAGTAAACTCAATAAATTGCAAAGCTTGATTATTGGACTCTAGATCTAAAGAACTAACTCTATTCTTAGAAGATAAAAATTCCACTAAAGCTAAAAATGTCTCGGAATTTTGTGACTCATCCAACACATACAAGTCCTCCAACTGCTCTACCAAACACCGCTTGCATCCTCAGAGAAAGGACCTGTAACATACAAGCATATTTGTTAAAGATAAAATCACAGTCAAGTTGTCTACGTAACTAATTGATTGAAAGAAGGTTATGCTTGAAAAAAGGTACATAAATCACATTTTGCAGTTCAATGTCAGAATTTAAAGTTATTGAACCAACAACAAAAATCTTGACTTTATATGAATTTGGTAATCTTACTAGAATTGGATTTTCTAAGCATTTGATGTCATACGGGAGATATTTGTCATGAGTCATATATTGACAAGCCCCTGAATCTATTATCCAGAGGTTGAAACCAAGAGTAGTAAAACAAAAATCAAAGACATCAGAGGTGGAGCATACCCACACAGTTGGCACTATGATTGGCCTCAAAACCTGAACCACCCAAATTTCCAGCTTACATAGCTTGTAGCATTTAGATTAATTTTTCACATTGATCATTCGTGAATCCTTGTGGACTTATTCCTTCAGGTGCTTTATTTCCAGCAGTCTGCATAGTGTTCCCTTCTTCGGTGATACCTGCATTTGCTTTCCCATTTCCATAGACTCTCTTTGACTTAGTGAACTTGAAGGATTGCAGAAATTCAACTAGTTTATAACACTTCTCCTTAGTATGTCCCTACTTCTTACCCCTTATACCACAATAATTTTCATTCAGTCCTATAAGAAAATGGATCAATTATTGATCTTCATTCATCTTTATATTGTGTGTTTTTGCACCACAATTAAAATCACAACTACATATCATAAAAGTATTGAGTACCTTTGTTTGGTCCTAGATTTTCTTCAGTCTGTTGAAGTAGCCACAATATCATTGGTTCTCTGAGATATGTTATTCAGCTCTCTTTGTAATTGGAACATCTTGGTACCATCTGTTTGTCTATACATTTGTTCCAGCTCATTCCAAAGGTCCTCTGCTGTTGAGAGTAAATCACAGACTCTGATATTTCCTTGCTAAGAGAGTTTAAAAGCCAAGCTAGTACCATGACATTACACCTCCTCCATTGTTCAAACAAAGGCGTGTCTTCTCCTGGTTTATTACATGTTTCATTAATAAATCCTAGTTTATTTTTAGCAGAAAGAGAGATTAGTACCCCTCTTCTCCAATTTTCATAATTGGCTCCATCAAAATTGTTATTTTGAGATTCATTTCAGGTGAATTCAAATGAGTGAGAAAATAGGGATGTCTGCCTTCAACCATCTTGGAAGGAGCCTGCTCAGGGCTTTTAGAGGTACCGTCTGCTTCACTCATGATGGGTGATTTTGGTATGGAAGAGAATTAAGCGTGGGAATAGTTAATTTGATTCACTGTGCTCTCTGATACCATGTGAAAATAGAGGAATTTGAGAAATTTTCCCTGTATATTATATCAAACTCTTTTACAACACCAGACATTTATACACAAATAGTCAAGACTATTCAGGCTTCTACAGCTATCTACTAGACTCCTAATAGAATTACAAAAGAGGAAATAAATTGTACATATCCTAATGTAGTACAAATAAAACTCTTAATAAACTGTACATATCCTAATATAGTGCAAATAAAACTCTTAATAAACTATACATATCCTAATGTAGTGCAAATACAACTCTTAATAAATCTTAAAATAGTAAAATTGTAGAATACGTAATATTGAAAATCAATTGTCCTTTGTCGTTGGTTGTCTTGCTTTGGAACATAAATAGTCCTTTGTCTTGGGTTGTCTTGCTCTGGAACATAAATATTTGGCCCAAAAAATGAGTTGCAAACTGAATTCCACAATTAAGTGGGGACCAAAGCCCATATCGAAACATACTCACTCAGTTGCTTGTCGACTTGTCAGTCATCATCTCTGTGAGCATGTAACGCCCCAAAATATCATCCCAAGACGCCACACGGTGCCTAAGGCTACACGTAGCCTCAAGCTAACCCTTTAAGCCAAAACACTACCCTTGGTTCAACACAATAACATACACGCTACGCTAAGGATATATATATAAGTACATATCATATCACATCGCACATGGCATGGAATATCGTTACACTGTACATATATGGAATGTCTATACACAAACCAACCCAACAATACACTAGTCTGACATAGCCTCTATACAACAAAATCAATGAGCCATTGTGACAAACCCCCAACTGACTCAATAGACCAAAGGGATCACAAAGCAACAGCACCAAAACTAGCAACTTGGTCCTCAAACCATGAGGACTCACCACTGAAGGAACGTAGATGCAACACTCGGATATCACTGTCACGGCTGCGGCTGAGTACCTGAACCTACATCATGGTAAGAATGTAGCCCATAGAGAAATATGTGGGTCAGCACAAGATATGTACTGAGTATGTGGGGGCGCATGTAAAATATAAATAATATTATAAATTTCGTAAAAACATACATATGGACCATAATGCCACACCTGGATTGAGTGACATTGAATCTGCAACTCATAACATCTTAGATAGGAAATGTAGGTAAAAAATCTCATAAATTATTATAGATCATCATAGGCAACTTGACTTACCACATCAAAACTTGGAGTGACTCGGTATTTCAATAAACATGACTCTTATGGACAGGGGAGTTTCCTATAACCGATAATCCCACATGAGCTACGTGGAATACCAACGTTTGAAACCTCCGTTGGTGGGAGCGTCATACTCTTTGCCAGGGAGTACTACCTTAAAACTGCAATAATCACAATCGGGCTCTCTGGCCAATAATATCATCATCAAACAACCCTACGATGGCACATAGGTTTGGGGAAATATCAAATTTCCCTCTTGGTGCTAAGTACTACTCCCCGACAAGCTCAGAACGCATTAGGAAATCCACCACAACATCACAAGGGTCTATCATAAAGACCAAATCAAATCTCTTTCTCATTTATCAAATCATATCAATTTGTGGATTCCTAACTCAACACATTTTAGCTCAAAACATTTTAATCCTCCTCAACATCAACAAGGTATCAATGCGTTGAACCATAACCGACTCGACATTTGGACAAGGATATGAAGACTTAATACATAATATTTTCAACAATTTAACTCATCAAAACCATACGTAAAATACCAAGACTCATTGCAACTTCAATATCAATATTTCTCAATTTGCCATCCAACTCTCATTTAAAGGTACTTGAGACATCAACCCATAGTAGGGATATAGAATTTCCAATATCAATTATAAATTCATAATAAGAAAATAGTGGGATGATAGTATAAATCAAGGCTTAACAAATTAAATCATCATACTCTCATAATCAAATACTTTTTGGACATAATTCTATCTTAACATCATACACATATCGGATGACATAATCCCATAGCTCATGGACAATAATATAAGATATAAAACCATATTTCCAATTCATGGTAAAACATGTAAAATCTCATGTCAATGTAATTTAGCAAAAATACCGGGCATAAGATTGAAAGGATAATCTTGTTCAAAGCCCCACATACCTAAAAATGGAATATGAATATAAACTTCCGACTCCGGAACTTTATTCACGAAAATAAAGAGTGCTTTTCGAAGCCCTTAACATGATCAACTCGAATCCAAAATCAATTTGAAATTTCTACGGTTCAATCAAGAGACATAGAAGGATGAAATTTGGAGTAGTAGGGTTGGGGTTAGAGCCTGAATGCTCTTAATGGACTTAAATCCATGGTTTAACCGGATGGATTGGAGTGGGAATGACCAAAATACCCTTAAAAAATCAAATAATGTCAAATCTGTCCTTTGGTGGACTGTTTTGATAGGCTTAAGTAGATCGACCATGACTTTTTGCTCTGATGGTCAAATTGGATGAAACCAATTTCATTGGAAAGAAGACTTTCAGAGCTTTCTGTAGATATATAGTAGCTCACCCAGATAAATATGTACAAGGAGTTATGATCATTTGAAGTTGACCCTAAAATTTGCCTGGTCTTAGTATTTTTTTCCTGCACATTTACTGTTTACCACTATTCACGGTTAGATCGGAATGATCATAACCCATCGTTCGAGTGTCCGTTTTGAATGATCCACATATCGTTGGAAAGCTTATTCGATGCTCTACGCGATAACCGGTCGCATATCCAGAAATTCCACATAGAAAAATTATTAATCATGATAAAGAACAGAATTCAACACATTTTCATCTGAGATCTTAACGAAAAATTTTTTTGGGGCATCACATCATCTCCCTCTTGGAAACATTCATCCTTGAATGTTGATAGGTAGGACAAGAATTCTATGAAAATGAGTATATAGAGAAAAATCATCTTGCCCAAGCATATACTCCATTCTAGATTTTTTTGGATATCGTAGAAAACACACAAGCCAAGATAAACATAGCAATAAGGATTAAATGAAAAGAGAATGATACCTTTGACATGCTCAGGATTCGTAGGAAAGAGGTGGGGATATTTGGCGCGCATATCCACTTCGGCTTCCCAAGTAGCACTCTCCACGGATTGATTTCGCCAAAGCACTTTAACCAAAGAAACTTCCTTGTTTCTTAGCCTACGAACTTGAAAGTCAAAATCCTCAACTGGAATCTCTTCATATGAAAGACTTTCTTGAATACCCGAGCTTTTGGAAGGATCAATCACAACAGAATCACCAATAGACTTCTTAAGCATAGAAACATGGAAAACCGAATGGACGTTAGATAACTCCTCCCAATGCGATCCACAATCTTATAGGGACCAATGTAACGGGGACTTAGTTTCCCTTTCTTCCCAAATCTCTTCACCCCTTTCATGAGTGAAACTTTCAAGTACACTAAATCACCAACATCAAATTCAAGGTCTTTCCTCCTTACATCTGTGTATGATTTTTGACGACTTTGGGTAGTTTTCAACCTTTTCTGAATTAACTTAACCTTCTCCATGGCCTTGAACACCGCATCCGGTCCAGTCGCGGCAGCCTCACTAATTTCAAGCCAACCAATGGGTGATCTACACCTTCTACCATACAAAGCTTCATACGGGGCCATTCCAATAGTAGCATGAATACTGTTATTGTAAGCAAACTCATTAATGCTAAGTGCTCATCCCAACTACTTTTAAAATCAAGCACACAAGCCCTCAACATATCTTTTAAAGTCTGAATGGTCCGCTCGGCCTGACCATCTGTTTGCGAATGGAAATCAGAACTTAAACGAATTTGGGTACTGAGACCCTTCTGGAAAGATTTCCAAAACTGAGAGGTAAACTGAGTACCTCTGTCAGAAATAATAGCCAAAGGGATTCCATGAAGTCTGATGAGTTCCTGAATATATATTCTAGCATATTGTTTAGCTGTATATGATGAATACACAGGCAAAAAATGAGCTGATTTTGTCAGCCGATCTACGACAACCCAAATCGAATCATGATGGCGACGAGAAGGAGGCAAACCAACTATGAAGTCCATATTCACTTCTTCCCACTTCCAAGTAGGAATGCTAAACTCTTGCATCACGCCACTGGGCCTTTAATGCTCTATTTTAACCTGTTGACACATGGAATACTTTGCCACAAATTCTTCTATGTTCCTCTTCATACCGTTCCACCAATAGATTTCCCGCAAATCATGGTACATCTTGGTAGCACCAGGATGGATGAAGTATCGTGTACCATGCGCTTCCTCCATAATCCTCTGCTTCAAGTTATCAATATCAGGAACACATAATCTTTCTCGGAGTCTTGAAAAGCCATCTCCCCCTTGGGAGAAAACCTCCACCTTTTGGTCTTTAACTGACTCTTTTAACCTGACCAAGGTAGGATCCCTATCTTGCTTCTCCTTCACTTCCAAAACTAAAGAGGATTCAAAACCGCTTTGCACTCCTATACTACCCTCAGCATCACCAAACAACCTAACCCCCAATCTAGCTAAACCGTGTACCTCATGGGCTAACTCCTTCTTACCAATCTCCACATGTGCTATGCTACCTATGGACTTCCGACTAAGGGCATCTACTACTACATTGGCCTTACTCGGATGATGTAGCACGCTCATATCATAATCTTTCAACAGTTCTAACCATCGTCTCTGCCTAAGATTTAACTCCTTTTGGGTAAATACATACTGCAAGCTCTTATGGTCCGTAAAGACGTCGACATGGACACCATACAAATAGTGTCTCCAGATTTTCAAAGCAAAAACCACGGCAGCTCATTCAAGGTCACAGGTAGGATAATTCTTCTCGTGAGGCTTTAGCTGCCTGGAAGTATAAGCTATAACCTTGCCCTTTTGTATCAATACATAACCCAAATCGACTCTGGAAGCATCACAATACACCACAAAACCATCAACACCGTCAGACAAAGTCAATACAGGGGCTGAAGTGAGTCGAGTCTTCAACTCCTGAAAACTCTTCTCGCAAGATTCAGACCACAGGAACTTCAATTTTTTTTAGGTCAAACGGGTCACAGAAGACGTAATAGATGAAAACCTTTCAACAAAACGATGATAATAACCATCTAGACCCAAGAAACTTTGGATATCATAAGGAGAAATAGGTCTAGGCCAACTCTTTATAGCCTCTATCTTTTAAGGATCAGCTCTAATACCTTCAGAAGAAACAACATGACCCAAGAAGGCTACAGAGTTCAGGAAGAACTCACACTTACTGAACTTAGCATACAACCGGTGAGTTCGAAGAGTTTCCAACATGATTCGGAGATGATCCGCATGATCACCCTCACTTCGGGAGTAAATAAGAATATCATTAAGGAACACTATTATAAATAAATCCAGATATGGCCGGAATACACGGTTCATAAGATCCATGAAAGCTGTTGGAGCATTAGTTAACCCGAAAGACATCACTAGAAATTCAAAATGACCATAACGGGTTTGGAAGGCTGTCTTGGGGATATCACATTCCCTAACCTTAAGTTGGTGATATCGGATCTGAGGTCTATCTTTGAAAAGTAGCTCGCACCTTGCAATTGATCAAATAAATTATCAATTCGAGAAAACGAATATTTATTCTTGATAGTAACCCTATTAAGCTGCCGGTAATCAATACACATCCGCAAAGAACCATCTTTCTTATGCACAAACAGGACAGGTGCACCCCACGGGGACACACTAGGTCTAATAAAGCTTTTGTCTAAAAAATCTTTCAATTACTCCTTCAACTCTTTAAGTTCCGCGGGAGCCATGCGATACGGAGGAATAAAAATAGGCTGAGTATCGGGAAGAAGGTCAATCCTAAACTCTATCTCTCTATCAAAAGGTACTACAGGGAGATCTTCCGGAAAGATATCAAGAAACTCATTAACAACATTAATTGACTGAATGGTCGGGGTTTCAGACTTAGTGTTGTCACACCCCTTTTTCTAACCCCAAAATGATTTGGTTTTATGTTTCGAAAGGGCTTTTACTAAAGTGACAAAAAATGAAAATTTTGTTTCGAAAAGGATTATTTATATTTTAACTAAGAGTCGCCACTTGGCATAATCTAGTGTGCCAAGTCACCGTTGAAAATCCTTTTTCGAAAATAATTTTAACTCTTTTAAACTGATTTGCGAACAGAGATTCTGACTAAGAAATTCTGTTGACCGAGGGAAAGGTGTTAGGCACCCCTTGGTCCCATGGTTTGACCATGGTCCTTGGTTGAACATATCGGCTAATTTGATATTACGAATGTATAAACCACATAAAATACGTAAAACAATCAAACAACAAACAAAACAAAATGAATAAAAAATATAATGTCTAGTCCGAGTTATACAGTCCAAAATAGAAAAAAAATACGAGAATAAACCCTATCTAACCTACACTAATCCTAAATACGCTCCCGTGCTTTACCCGATGCCTCGGGCCTTTGTCACGAAACTCCTTTTCATACATGATACGTCGGGGCATTCCTCGGTGAATAGATACAAGTACCTCGGGGCATTCCCCGACCAAATGAGTATAATTGAATTAAATGCGATAAAACAAAACCATTCCAACACATATTTCAAACATTCCAACAATCCACCAATTCTAAATTTTGCCTACCCGAGCCTAGTGCTTGCCTACCCGCTCGATGACATATCACGTTCAACATCAACAATGAATCAAAATACTATAATATTCACTTTTATCAATTTTTGATTCCCATTCTCCAAATAATTAATTTTAATCCTCTATGAGATATTATTTCATCACACACCTTATAATTAATCCATAATCAAGGAAATCAAACGCCAAATCAAAACAAACAATAATTCACATCACCATGGATCAACCAACACATCGGATTCAATTCAAAGCATAGAACACGATAAATAACAAAATAAAGAAGAGAAGGAAGAGAATTAGACCTCGATTCGAAGGTTTTGAAATTCAATAATGCTTCAATGAAAAGACAAAAACAATGCCAAAGAACCTCGAATTGAACCTCAACAAAGGGCTCACCAACTCCGTACTAAATCAACCGCAAGAATCCCAAAATTTGACCCAAATATGAATTCAGGAAAGCAAACCCGCAACCTAAAGCAGAGATCACAAAGCCCGACCAATCGCACCTAATTAGCATACTCTGTTACTATTTTTGGTCGCTTTTCGATGGATGGTCACCGGAATCGACACTGGAGGTCGGATTCAGTGGCTTCCCAGCATGCTTCGGTCACTGTTATAGCGTCACCGGAGCTCCAACAAGCTTAACAGTGGCAGCGCTGATCTCCTCTACCCTGAATCATCTCTCGTTCGATCTCTCTCCTCTCTATCCTTCTCTCACAGTTCTATGCTCTCTCTCTTACTTTCTCTCGCTGCTTCTCTCTCTTTCTTTTACTCTTTTTCTCTTTTCTCTCCCGCACTCTCTCTCTCGATCTTTCCCTCTCACTCCTGGGTGTTCTCTGTGTGTATGAATATTGGTGTATCAGTGTATTTGTATGTTGGTGATAGTGAGCGTGACTCAGACAGAGTGGTGTTTTTCCTTGTGTTGATAGAAATTGGAGTAGAAGAATGATTGTTGTCTTTGTTGTGTGAATGAAGCCAAAGAAAACCCCAAAAAAAATGGAGTCCCCTCCCCTTTGTCCTCTATGTCTATGGATGTATCCAAACCCAAAAAAGAAAAGTGAGGTCCTTTTGTTAGGTGTACCCATGGGTCCCCCTTTTTTTAGTTTGTTATTGTGAGGATAAAAATGTGAGTGGGTAGGGAGGTGGTTTATTTTGATTGGGTAGGTTGTTAGGATAAGATAAATTAGTTAGAGGTATTGTTTTTGTTTATTTTTGTATTTTTATGGGATATAATCACATGGATGGAGATACGTGGTAAGACGAGGTAAAAATAGGGAGATTGAGTTTTGGCAGGGACAAAATTACGTGTCTACATCATGCCCCTCTTTGCATGTAAACACAAAGTGTTTTCATACAAAGAAGTAGACAAAGAGATAAAATTTTGATCCGACCATTATTCAAAGAAAAAAATAAAAGGAAGAAGAGCAACTGGGTCTTGACTTAGGACAACCTACCTACCCAAGTTATGGAGGAATCGAGTACCGGTATTTCCAAAGTACTGGAAAGAGAAGGACTATACCGAGTTAGAGAGTCGAGTGAGGTTCCATCGAGGTTCCGGTCTGTGGCTCAGTTATTACATAAAAAATAAAAATTACAAGTTAAAACATAAATTAAATTACAAAATCCTATCTATGCAGCTTCTTTTGGACTTTTGACTTGAGTTTCATCACCCTATTCTTCAGGCGGGCTCCTGACTTGCTATTTCTTTAACTTGTTGCTTGCCTTTCAATTTCTTCACCCTGTTCTCCAGGCGGGTTTCTGACTTGATATTTCATCAACTTGTTGCCATGCTTTCAACTTCTTCACCCTATTCTGCAGGCGGGCTCCTGACTTGCTATTTTTCAATCTATTTAACTTTCAATTTCTTCACCTTGTTGCTTGGTTTTTCATTTATTTGCCCTGTGCTTCGGCCAGGCTCCTGAAATCACATCAAAACTAAAAAGAAAATTATCCCAAAAAAATCTTATTATAAAGAGGTTTTATTTGCTAGAAAAGTAATGTTTCAAAAACAGAAATTGAATTTTTGCCCCAGTTTATCATCAGAAGACTTTTGGAAAAGTCACGTCATACCTACTTGAATGTTACAATGATGAATTAAGACTCTGACTAAGAAATGCATCTCTTAAGAGTAAAATTAAATAACCAAGACTAGGAAGTGTATCTCCTAAGAATTAAAGTGAGGGGTTCTTACTAGAAAGTGCGTCTTATAGAGATACAATTTAAGCTAAAAAGTATCTCCTAACAAATACCACTTGAATTGTCCAAACAAAGAAGTGTGTCTCCTAACAAGTGTTGCTTGAATTACCCAAACAAGAAAGTGCGTCTCCTTACAAATGGTGCTTGAATTACCCAGACAAGGAAGTGCATCTCCTTATATTTGCCAATCGAATTAACAAACAAGGAAGTGCGTCTCCTTATAAATATTGCTTGAATTATCAAACAAGGAAGTGCATCTCCTTACAAATGTTGCTTGAATTTCCCACACAAGGAAGTGCGTCTCTTTACAAATGTTGCTGGAATTACCCAAACAAGGAAGTGCGTCTCCTTACAAATGCCGATCGAATTACGAAATAAGGAAGTGTGTCTCCTTTTGGAAGTGCGTCTCCTTATGATAGCGCTTGAATTACCAAAATAAGGAAGTGTTTCTCCTTACAAATGTTGCTTGAATTGTCAAAACAAGGAAGTGTGTCCCCTTACAAATGTTGCTGGAATTATCCAAACAAGGAAGTGCGTCTCCTTATAAGTGCCAATCGAATTACCAAACAAGGAAGTGTGTCTCCTTACAAATGTTGCTTGAATTATCAAACAAGGAAGTGCATCTCCTTACAAATGTTGCTTGAATTTCCCACACAAGGAAGTGCATCTCCTTACAAATACCGCTTGAATTACCAAACAAAAAAGTGTGTTTCCATACAAATGTTGCTGGATTTACCAAATAAGAAAGTGCGTTTCCTTACAAATATTGCTGGAATTACCCAAACAAAGAAGTGCGTCTCTTTACAAATGTTGCTAGAATTACCAAAACAGGGAAGTGCGTCTCCTTACAAATGCCGCTTGAAGTACCATGGGTTTGAATATCAAATATGTGTAGCAACATTTCCTCTTGCATTTGTAGAAGTGAGAATATTATGACCCTTGATGTTTGGGCTTTGAAATCCTTGATTCGAAGGTAGCATGTGTTCCTATTTCATATAAAAAAAACTTGTTAGTTTAAAAACATAGTGGTTGGTTTGTGGCTTAGCTTTCACGGCAATCGCTTTTGCCCCCGTCATATTTAACCTTGCTTCCAACCATTAACATAGGTCGTTGACTTGCTGCATCATTGACCCAAACTCAGATTATTAAGAGTGACTCTGAAACAAACACAGTATCTCTGCT
This sequence comes from Capsicum annuum, assembly GCF_002878395.1. Taxonomy (NCBI): domain Eukaryota; kingdom Viridiplantae; phylum Streptophyta; class Magnoliopsida; order Solanales; family Solanaceae; genus Capsicum; species Capsicum annuum. The sequence goes on along the minus strand of NC_061117.1, from coordinate 89,521,294 downwards.
TTTCCATGCTCCTCAAATAAACCCTTTGAACCTTGGTATTTTCATGAATTCCCAGATTGTTTGTTGATAAAATTTGTATGCCTTATTTCGTCTAACAATCATGTCTCTTTTATGTGCTGACTTTTGTCTTGCTTTGTGCAATTGGAGAAGTTGGTAGCAGTTTTAAAATATTTTCTCACTTGTTTTGACAAGGACTTGACTCAAAGACAAGAAAAAAAATGACAGTGATTTTTATTTGAATAACTGACCCAAGAAAAATAAAAATAAAAATATAAAGAAGAAAGAAAAGACAATGAATGTCCCCATTTGAAACAAAGAAATGAAAAATTTATCTAAAAATGGCTGTCAACTCTAATGATTATGCCATGCATTTGGATTAATTTGCCTGATCTTTCCATCCACACCTTCCACCAGTTGTTGTTGGGTTAATGGCCTTGAAACTGAGTTGCTTCCTTGGGTCAATTACATTCGAAGACCTTATTCCGCTAGTGGCATCTTGAAAGGTTTTCGCCAACAAACCTCTCTTATTTTTCTCTCAGTTCACCGTCGTCTTATGGTGCCCTTAAGGGTTTTCACCAAGTTTTCACCAAGAAGACTCTCTCATTTTTATTTCTCTCAACTTACCATCGCCTTACGGTGCCCGTGAGAGTTTTCACCAATAAGACTCTCTCAGTTTTATTTCTGTCTTGATTCCTTCAGCTGAGGAAGACAGGTAGTTTCCAAATACATCATCATATCCATTGCATGCTTTGGCTTAACATCCCCAAAAATTGATCTGAAGGTCTTTCTTTGGTTGTAACTTGGCTTTTAGATAGGGTTAGAAAGAAAGGATGACATGAGGCCCAAACGACACTTGAAGTGGGTTAGGACTTGCAACTTTTGGAATCGACTCAAACAACGAGGATTAAATCATGCCCCAGTTTCTTTTGACTGGGTGATTCTAAATTATTTATTTGGTTGGACCGAGTCCTTAGTAGAGAAGCCTATGTATCTCACCCCCGAGAGAGGAGAATCAAGTCACGCGTAGTTCTGGCATCTTGTTCTTTTGCTTGATTCTGATTTTTTCTTTTGTTGACTCTTTTTCTCTTTGATATTTTCTAACTCTACTTCTCTTGACACTCTTTTTTTCTTTTATTCTCTCTTTTCACTTTGCGATTCTTTTTTCTTGACACTCTTTTTTTGGAAATATTTTTGTCTCTTTTTGAAACTTTTCTGACTTTATTTTTTTCACTCGACATTTTTCTTTTGAGTTTTGCTGACTTTATCTTGATTCTAAAAGAGGGGTATGAAAGAAAATAGGACTAAATCTCAAATGGGGTAAACAAAGGATCACACAATATTTGGATAACAGAATGAAATGCCTTCGTCATATCAATCCTTGAAAATGCAAGTACTTATCATGCAGTATGAAAGTGAAAGATGAAGATCATTTGACACTTTAACAACACTAATTTTAACTGAGTATGTGTGCCAATTCTTCTTCTGCCCTTGTACAACATACAACTCCACTTTCTTTGTACATTCCTTATGTTAAAGGACTCATGACCTCGTGGAGCTGATTTTCTTTCTATTCCTTTTGACATAGGATCATACATTCATTGCTTGACCTAATTGAGATGTCTTTCAATTGATGACCAAGTTATTCTCACGATCCTCAAAATAATGGCCTTAATTTTCAAAGAAGGCTTCAACTTGATCACCAAATGCCCCAGCACTCTATCTATTTTCTCAGATTCTCTCTTTTTTCTAACTTTAACCCTCTGATTCAATGTTTATGCTTAAAGTAGATTTTACGATCTGTCTGAAAATTTATCTAGCATGTCATATCACTAGAATCAACATAAAATGTGCTATGTTAAGATAACAAACAAACAACACATATTTAAAACACAAAGGAAAATGGGACACTTTATTTAGTTGAAACAAAAGATAGAAGAGTTTGAACATAAACGACAATAGGACAAAACAAGATAGATCCTGAACTACAACCCCAAAATAATTCGGATAATAGAAAATAAAACAAAACAAGCTACTAGACCTCTTCCTAGTAGGGAGAGGGGTGACTTCTCAATTACTCAGCCTGACATCTTAGCCACTGGTTTGCATATCAGCATGACTAGAGTTTTCCTCACTGTTAATGTTCTGCACCATAATTGATTTATCTTGAATCATCTTTTTAATTTCTCTTTTCAAAGTACGACAATCTTCAGTAGTATGACCCTGAACATCAGAATGATATGCACATCATACATTAGGATCAAAACTTCTTGAATGTAGGTCAGGAGTATACCCAAAGAGAGGAGTGATCATGCCTTGCTGTACTAATCTCTGGAATAAACTTGCATATGACTCTCCAATTGGTGTGAAGCTATCCCTCGACTTCTGCCTCATTTCATTGTTTGGCTTAAATTAAAAACCAGGCCTAGAAGGGTTTCGGTGTGTATGTTGAGTTGGAGGATGACTCGGCAGAGTTGGCGCACGCTAGTGTGGGTAAGATGGGGGTTGAACATATGGTTACGTATTATACACTTGATATCGAGGTGGAGGAATGGAATATAATGGATTTTGGGAAAGATTCTGTGGAACTTGGGCATGAACTTGGGTTTGACCCTGTGGGTAACGATGGTATGGTCCTCTTGCCCATGCCTGTTGTCCAACTATAATGGCAAATGCATCTTCCTCATCCTTCTTTCCTCCAACACTTCCTGAACCTTTTTGAATTGCTTGAGTAGTCATTTTCAATGTTGCAAAACTCATAATGCGACCGTTCTTAATTCCATCCTCTATCATCTCCCCCATTTTAAGGACCTCAATAAATGGCTTACCTAATTAAGGTAAGAAGTGTTGATAATATGTTTCATCCTGCGCTTGAATAAACACCTCCACTATCTTACTTTCTTTCATTGGCCGTTTCACCCTAGCAGCTTATTCATGCCATCCAATCGCATACTCTCTGAAAGTTTCAGTACTATTTTTCTTCATATTAGTCAGGGATTTCTCTTCAGGAATCAACTCCATATTGTATTGAAATTGTTGCACGAATTCATTAGCAAGCTCATCCCAGCTGTTCCACTTGTCGATGTCTAGTTCAACAAACCATTCTGAAGCTAGACCTGAAAGACTCTCACCGAAATAAGCCATGAGTAATTCTTCCTTCCCTCTAGCGCCCCTTAGCTGGTTGCAATAGCGTCTCAAATGTGCTACAGGATCGCCATGTCCATCATACTTCTCAAACTTCGGCATTTTAAAACTAAGAGGAAGATGTACACCTGGAAATATCCACAAATCTTTATATGAGACACTTTTGTATCCCCGAGTCCTTGCAAGTTTTTCATAATCATTTCCAAACCTCTCAATTTTCTGGCCATTTCCTCTTGTTCTTCTGTCATAACAGGCTTCTCAGTGTTAGAAGGAAATTCAGGCAGTTGAGGGCAATCGTAAGGACCAATCGACTTAAATGTATGCTCGGGAGCATAATGCTGATCACTAAAATTATTCAATACAGGGTCGCTTGTAGAGTGAGGAATCACAACCGTTGGATTGACATTAAAAGCAAGAGCTTTAGACGGGAGTAGGGCTGTAAAAGCATGAATAGCAGGCGGAGCCGAGCATGTGGTAATTTTGTATTGAGGAGTAAGGAATGAATATTGGAAGTGTTTGGATACTGTTGCCCTAGAGTAGGTCCTGATGCATGTTGTGGCATGTCGACCAAAATAGGGAATTGTGCATGTGACATTAGAGGCAAACTAGAAAGATATTCCAGATTGTCAGCGGGAAATGGAGGAGGCGGCAACCCATTAGCGCAAGCTCGATGTATTTCTATCATTTGCTGCCTTAATTTTCGAATCTCTTCACCAGCTCCTACATTCTCATTCTTCGAACTTCCTATCTGATTAGTGACAACTAACTCGGTATCCTTGTTGGTCATAACTTCTCTGTGACTTGGAGCAATATGGAAGACCAGCCAAAATGCCACAAATCAACCACCTTAAATTAACTGAACAAGAGGCAATAAATATGTTAGAGTTCACCATTTTTCAAAACCTTTTTTTTTAAAAGATCACCGTACCCAAGAAGGGCGCCTACGTATCTCGCCCCCGAGAGAGGAGAATCAGGTGTGCGTAGTTCGTAAAGTTTTGCCAAAATATCCAATTAAACTATTTTTTCTTTCTTTTTCTTTTTCTTGAATCTTCAAAAATAATAAATTGTCAAAAGAATTGACGAAAAATCTTTTTACATTTTTCAGGTTTAAATCCCTATACAATACGAAACCTATGATTACCAAAGAAAAATCTATTTGGATTTTTGATTTTGAATTTCATACGAAAATGAAACTTGAACCTATTAAAGGAAAATCTTTTTCTAGTTTTCTTTTAAAGACATATATGAAGCGCCTACTCTAAATGGAGAGTGAAGAAATATTTTTGAATTTTTCAAATAAGATCTTCGAACCAACAATAGGCTGCCTAAGTATCTCACTCCCGAAAGAAGAGAATTAGGGGTGCGTAGTTCGTCCAGATTGGACAATTAATGATTAAATAACAGGCTAGACCCTGACTTAAGAGATACGACCAAAGAAACACGATGAACCATGTTAATAAAATCTTTTGAGTTTTCATTCTGATACTTCACAGAAAAATGACATCAACAACTATGAAAGAAAAATCTTTTTGATATTTTCGTTATACGAAATGTAAAAAATTTCTAACATTTTTTTTTGCATTTTTCTTTTATAAACACATCCTATGAATGAAAATATCTTTTTGAAGTTTTCGAATTGTGAATGCATGCTAAATGAGACAAAGGAAAATCTTTTTGATGTTTTTGAGAAAATGAGTGCGAATGGTAAAAAAGTCCTTTTGAATTTTCGAATTGTGAAAAATAAAAGACATAAAAAACTCTAAAAACTACGAAACTCTTTTTTTTTTCTTATTTTTTGTTCATTACCCACACACTTTACTTCTAACATATGTTTTCCCCAAATCAGTCCGTCAAATGACCACGTTATCCGCAAAGATACAACATTTAGCACGTAGGGATGCTTTAGAGGTGAGTCTCCTACAAAGGACCAAGTGGTCCCCGCTAGGTCTCAATATGATGCACATAAGCATGACCTAAAGGCTGACTTACGTTGGGGTTCACTAACAAGGCTGTTCGGGGGAGTGTATGGTCGATAGTGGCTACGACAACACGTGTACTACGGACTTGTTATAGAAAGAAGGCCGGGGGTAGACACATGATGCCAGATATAGAAGTGGTAAAACATAAGATAAATACTGTACACATAGAGCACGAAAACATTCCATAATGATAAAACAATAACGCAAAACAACACAAAAAAATATTTATACACCTATAGTGCCAAACAAAGCCGATACGACTCCAAAATAAGCTTGAATTCTGAACAGTTCCCCAGCAGAGTTGCCAGAGCTGTCACACCCTTTTTTCTAACCCCAAAAAGATTCGGTTTTAAGTTTCGAAAAGGCTTTTATTAAAGTGACAAAAAATGAAAATTTTGTTTCGAAAAGGATTATTTATATTTAAACTCAGAGTCGCCACTAGGCATAATCTGGTGTACCAAGTCACCATTGAAAATCCTTTTTTGAAAATAATTTTGACTCTTTTAAACTGATCTGCGAACAGAGATTCTAACTAAGAAATTCTGTTGATCGAGGGGAAGGTGTTATGCACCCTTCGGTCCCGTGGTTTGACCACGGTCGCTTGGTGGAACATATCGGCTAATTTGATACTACGAATGTATAAACCACATAAAACACGTAAAATAATCAAACAACAAACAAAACAAAATGAATAAAAAATATAATGTCTAGTCCGAGTTATACAGTCTAAAATAGGAAAAAATGCGAGAATAAATCCTATCTAACCTACACTAATCCTAACTATGCTCCCGAGCTTTACCCGATGCCTCGGGCCTTCGTTATGAAACTCTTTTGCGTACATGATATGTCGGGGCATTCCCCAGTGAATAGATATAAGTACCTCGGGGCATTCCTGGCCAAATGAATACTATAATATTCACTTTTATTAATTTTTGATTCCCATTCCCCAAATAATCAATTTTAATCCTCCATGAGATATTATTTTATCACACACCTTATAATTAATCCATAATCAAGGAAATCAAACACCAAATCAAAACAAATAATAATTCACATCACCACGGATCAACCAACATATCGGACTCAATTCAAAGCATAGAACACAACAGATAACGAAATAAAGAAGAGAAGAAAGAGAATTAAACCTCGATTTGAAGGTTTCAAAATTCAATAATACTTCAACGAAAGGATAGAAACCATGTCGAAGAACATCGAATCGAACCTCAACAAAGGACTCACCAACTCCGTACTAAATCAACTGCAAGAATATCAAAATTTGACCCGAATACGAATTCACGAAAGCAAACCCGCAACCCAAAGCAAAGATCAAAAAGCTCAACCAATCGCACCTAATTAGCACACTCCGTTACTATTTTTGGTCGCTTTTCGATGGATGGTCGCCGGAATCGACACTGGAGGTCGGATTCAGTGGCTTCCCAGCATGCTTCGGTCACTATTATACCATTGCCGGAGCTCTAACGAGCTTAATAGTGGCGGCGCTGCTCTCCTCTGCCCTAAATCGTCTCTCATTCGATATCTCTCCTCTGTATCCCTCTCTCACAATTCTCTACTCTCTCTCTCACTTTCTCTCGCTACATCTCTCTCTTTTTCTCTTACTCTTTTTCTCTTTTCTCTCCCGCAGATCTTTCTCTCGATCTTTCCCTCTTAATTCTGAGTGTCTTGTGTGTGTGTGAATATTGGTGTATCAGTGTGTGTGTATGTTGGTGATGGTGAGCGTGACTCAGAGAGAGTGGTGTTTTTCTTTGTGTTGATGGAAATTAGAGTAGAAGAATGGTTGTTGTCTTTGTTGTGTGAATGAAGCCAAAGAAAACCCCCCAAAAAAATAGAGTCCCCTCCCCTTTGTCCTCTATGTCTATGGATGTATCCAAACCCAAAAAAGAAAAGTGAGGTCCTTTTGTTAGGTGTACGCATGGGTCCCCCTTCTTTTAGTTTGTTATTGTGAGGGTAAAAATATGAGTGGGTAGGGAGGTGGTTTATTTTGATTGGGTAGGTTGTTAGGATAAGATAAATTAGTTAGAGGTATTATTTTTGTTTATTTTTGTGGGATATAATAACATGGATGGAGATACGTGGTATGACGAGGTAAAAATGGGGAGATTGAGTTTTGGAAGGGACAAAATTATGTGTCTACAAGTGTCTTTAACCTGAACCAAATGGTGGATGCAACCCTTGGAAATCAACTTCTTAACTTTGAGATAGGATATGAAATGACCCTTAGGAATCACAGAACTCCCGGACCATTCGAGGATAGGTTCATCAGGAAATTAAAACTTAACCACATGGGGGCGACAATCAATAGATGCATAGCATGAGTGAATCCAATCCATACCCAGAATGATATCAAAGTCAACCATATCTAGCTCAATCAAATCAGCATACATAACCCGATAAAAGACAGTAATGGGACATTTCTTATACACCCGCTTAGCAATGATAGACTCTTTTACCAGAGTAGAAACCAAAATAGGCTCATAAATTAGTTCAGGATCCGTTTCAAAATTTACAGCAACCAGAGGTGTCACATAAGAAAAACTCGAACCGGGGTCTATCAACACATAGACATCAAAATAAAAAACACAAAGCATACCAGTGACAATAACGGGAGATTCCTCCTACTCCTAACGAGGTGGTATAGCATAGAAATAATTCTGGAGTTGACCTCTAGCAGTACTAGATGAAGCACCCTGAGGAGGAATTGGACCGTCTGCGGGAGGTGGGGCACAGGTAGCCTGACTCTGGGGACGGGTATCACGACTCCGCTGTTTGGCATATGGGCAGTCTCAAAGTATGTGGCCCAACTTGCCACAACCAAAATAGACCCGCTGCCCCATATAACACTCCCCAAAATGGTCTTTATCACACTTAGCACATGAAGGAGAATGAGGCCAGTTGCTTACACTGTCCTGAGACCTGGAAGGTACCAACCTATTCTCGAGCTCCTGCCTGCCCCTATATACGGGAGCACTAGTTGAGGAAGGTGCAGGTATGAATGGACATCTCTGAAACTGAGGGCGACTCCTTTCGAAGAATATAGTCTGACTAGACCCCTGTTGCTCCGATCTGACTCTCTTAATCCCCCGTACTCTTTCTCTTTCCTTTATCTTGTCTGACTCAATCTTTTGGGTGTGAATCATTAACCTAGGAAGATCAATCTCCCTGTTGATCATAGCAGATCTACATTTTTTCACCACATAACTCGACACCCCAGTTAGAAACTTGCTTATACTAGTCCTCGAGTCAGCCATCATATTAGGAGCGTACTTCGATAGCAGATTAAACTTAAGATAATACTCCTTAACTGATATGGAGCCTTGTCTCAAATTCATAGACTCCTCTATCTTAGCTTCCCGTAACTCAAGAGGAAAGAATCTATCCAAGAAAACACTTGGAACAATTGCCAAATCACCGTAGCGGTATCTTCCTCTCTACCCTCATTCCACATCTGCACCCAGTCATAGGCAACATCCTTCAATCGATAAGAAGCCAGCTCCACACTTTCTTCCTTGATCACGTGCATAATCTGTGTAATTTTCTTTATTTCATCAACATACATCTGCAGGTCCTCACCTGCTCTCGACCCATGAAACTCTGGCAGATTCATCCGCATAAAGTCATAAATTCGTGCTTCTGCCAAATTACTTTCCTGCGGAGGTGGAGCGTTGGCCTGAGTATTGTTAGTAACTGCCTGGGCTGGCATCTGAAAAGCTGCCCGAAATTCGGCATGGGATACCGTCTCATGTAACGGATCAATGGGTTGAGGTTGGTTGTTGTTTCTGCGAGCTCGACGTGGAGGTATTTTCTATCATAAGAACGCACGAATTAACAAAAGAAGGAAATTGTTGTAAGCATGATAGACTCTTATAGAAAGAAAGAAATAACTTTTCCTAGAATGCCCCGAAGCCTCTTGATCATAGGTGTGGCGCACTACACACCGATGCTCAAGACTCTACGTAACACAACTTGTTAGACTCTCTAGGACTCTTCACAACCTTAGGCTCTGATACCAAGTTTGTAATGCCCAAAAATATCATCCCGAGATGCCACACGGTGCCCAAGGCTACACTTAGCCCCAAGCTAACCCTTTAAGCCAAAACACTACCCTTGGGTTCCAACACAACAACATACACGCTACGCTAAGGATATATATATAAGTACATATCATATCACATCACACATGGCACGGAATATCGTTAGACTGTACATATATAGAATGTCTATACATAAACCAACCCAACAATACACTAGTCTGACATAGCCTCTATACAGCAAAATCAATGAGCCATTGGGACAAACCGCCAACTGACTCAACAGACCAAAGGGATCATAAGACAACAACACCAAAACTAGCAACTTGGTCCTCGAACCATGAGGACTCACCACTGAAGAAACGTAGATGCGGCACTCGGATATCACTGTCGCGGCTGTAGCTGAGTACCTGAACCTACATCATGGTAAAAATGTAGCCCATCCAAAAATATGTGGGTCAGCACAAGATACGTACTGAGTATGTGGGGGTGTATGGAAAGAATAAATAATATCATAAATTTCATAAAAACGTACATACGAACCATAATGACACACCTGGCTTGAGTGACATTGAATCATGCAACTCATAACATCTTAGATAGGAAATGTAGGAGAAAAACCTCATAAATTATTATAGATCATCATAGGCAACTTGACTTACCACATCAAAACTCGGAGTGAGT
>NC_061117.1:89509274-89511344 GCF_002878395.1 Capsicum annuum | reverse complement strand
TATAGATCATCATAGGCAACTTGACTTACCACATCAAAACTCGGAGTGACTCGATATTTCAATAAACATGACTCTTATGGACAGGGGAGTTTCCTATAACCGATAACCCCATGTGAGCTACGTGGAATACCAACATTTGAAACCCCCGTTGGCGAGAGCGTCATACTCTTTGCCAGGAAGTACAATCTTAAAACTGCAATAATCACAATCAGGCTCTCTGTCCAATAATATCATCATCAAACCACCCTACGGTGGCACATAGGTTTGGGAAATACCAAATTTCTCTCTCGGTGCTAAGTACTACCCCCCGACAAGCTCAGAACGCATTAGAAAATCCACCACAACATCACAAGGGTCTATCATAAAGACCAAGTCAAATCTCTTTTTTATTTATCAAATCATATCAATTTGTGGATTCCTAACTCAACACATTTTAGCTCAAAACATTTTAATCTTCCTCAACATCAACAAGGTATCAATGCGTTGAACCATAACCCACTCGACATTTGGACAAGGATATGAAGACTCAATACATAATATTTTCAACAATTTAACTCATCAAAACTATCCGAAAAATACCAAGACTCATTGCAACTTCAATATCAACATTTCTCAATTTGCCATCCAACTCTCATTTAAAGGTACTTGAGACATCAACCCATAGTAGGGATATAGAATTTCCAATATCAATTATAAATTCATAATAAGGAAATAGTGGAATGATAGTATAAATCAAGGCTTAACAAATTAAATCATCGTACTCTCATAATCAAATACTTTTTGGACATAATTCCATCTCAACATCATACACATATCGGATGACATAATCCCATAGCTCATGGATAATAATATAAGATATAAAACCATATTTACAATTCATGGTAAAACATGTAAAATCTCATGTCAATGTAATTCAATAAAAATACCGGGCACAAGATCGAAAGGATAATCTTGTTCAAAGCCCCACATACCTAAAAATGGAAGATGAATATGAACTTCCGACTCTGGAACTTTATTCACAAAATAAAGGGTGCTTCTCGAAGCCCTTAACATGACCAACTCGAATCCGAAATCAATTTGAAATTTCTACAGTTCAATCAAGAGACATAGAAGGATGAAACTTGGAGTAGTAGGGTTGGGGTTTGAGCCTTAGGAAATTTTGGAGAAAAATGAGCTATTGAATGATCTTAATGGACTTAAATCCATGGTTTACCCGGATGGATTGGAGTGAAAACGACGAAAATACCCTTAAAAATCAAATAATGTCAAATCTGTCCTTTGGTGGACTGTTTTGATAGGCTGAAGTAGATCGACCCTAATTTGTTGTTCCGATGGCCAAATACGATGAAACCAATTTCATTGGAAAGAGGACTTTCAGAGCTTTCTGTTGATATATAGTAACTCACCCAGATCATTATGTACAAGGAGTTATGATCGTTTAAAGTTGACCCTAAAATTTGCCTGGCCTCAGTATTTTTTTCCTGCACATTTACTGTTCACCACTATTCACGGTTAGATCGGAATGATCATAAATCATCGTTCGAGTGCCATTTTGGATGATCCACATATCATTGAAAAACTTATTTGATGCTCTACGCGATGACGGGTCGCATATCCAGAAATTCCACCCACAAAAATTATTAATCATGATAAAGAACAGAATTCAACACATTTTCGTCCGAGATCTTAACGGAAAATTTTTCTGGGGCATCACAGAGCCGCTTTAAAGAAGTTGCTCTTAAGGTTCCAATATTGTCAACATTATTGCCGCTAAACATTCCAATTAACTAAGAGATAAAATAAAAAATTAATTATGAGAAAGAAAGTTTTACTTGCCTTTGATATATACATTAACTATACCATGTAATTATTAAAAATTATTAACTATGAATTATAATTTTTTTAAAAATTAATCATACCATGTAATTATTAAATTATTTTCTCTATAATGTGTAATTTTTCCAAAAATTAACTAGCAAAAGAAATGATAATTTGATTCCTTAATTATTTGATTTTTTTTTTTAAAAGAATCTCTATGTGTTTCTTTTTCAAGTGTATAATACACTATTA
>NC_061117.1:89259986-89506274 GCF_002878395.1 Capsicum annuum | reverse complement strand
CCCACTATTCAAAATAAGCTAAAGGTTGATGAATCCTTGGTGATTTCCCAAAGATGTTAATGAGGATGCAACTCCGAAACTAACGGATAGACCTCATTCAAACCATTTTTCAACATTGTACTTAAAGGATTGCAATACCCCGAATTTTCCTTAAGCCTAATTTTGTCTCTATAAGATTGAGGAATGACTTCCAAAGTGAGTAATGCTTAAATCATATAGAATTTTCCTAATTTTGACTTTTTTCGTGTGAGAAATTGAATTACCTTTCCAATGATATAAGATTCATCCAAATCAGATAATCGGGCAAGAAGTTATGGCTAATTGAAGTTCTAGTCATATTACACCATCATTTTAGTGTTTGGCGCATCGCGGAGAGGGTCTATTTAACAATTGTCAAATTCCAGTGGAACTGCATAATTGTGACGTGTCGTGCTGAAGTTCCAAGTCCTAACCAATGGGACAATACGATGGCTCCACATCGTGGTGACTCCCAGATTCCCATTTGTCAATTTCCAGTGAGCCACCGCGATAGTGGCGCATCGCGGTAGCCCATAAAGTCGGGTTTCTAGTTCAATTTTTTCATATTTGTACAGAAGTTAAAAAGGATATTTTGGACTTTTTACAAGCCTCTTAAACTATACAAACATCAGAATTAAGGTCACTACAAGCATCATATGAGATTTTTCTCAAGATTTCCCTCAACCAAAAACCCTGAGCATCCAAATCCTCTTCCAAGAATCTCAAGGTTCACCATAGATTTTCTAAATTGAGTCAAGATTCAAGGTTCTCAAGTCAAAGGCTTCAAGAACCCTCATTCAAGAGTACGAATAGAGTCCCAAAAGCTAGAGTTCATCCAAAAATTCTAATTAAAGGTATGCGGGGTTTTCAACAAGGACAATCCATTCGTCCTTGTGCCCAAAAGTATATTTTTAAGCAAATTTCTTATGTTTTGAGATTGAGTTTATGCCCAAAGTATCTTATTGATGGTTTTGAGCATGTTATAATTGAATTATGAAATTCCATGTTTTCTTTAAGGCTCTTTTCATGATTTTGAATGCCATGAATATGCTATGAGATATTGATTTCAGATTTTCAAGTGAGTTAAGCATGATATTATGACTCTTGAATTTTATGTTGATATTGATGAGATATTTTCAAGAAAACCTATTGAGCATGATGAGTTACTATGAGTTTACATGAGTTTGAAACATGGGTCATTAGCCCCTATTTTGGGTATTGATATTTCAAGAACTTGTGTTTTTAAGCACCCTAAGATTAGCATATTTTTAGTTGTGTAAACATTATATGATCTTTGATCCTCATATGAGTTTTCAAATCCACTTCACAGAGTTATTCATATAATGATTGAGTGCGTAAAACCTTATACGAGTTTTAATGTGGATTTACACGAGATGAGCATAGTTAATAAAAGAGAATAGTATTTAGCATCAAGTTAGGTAAGTTTCTATGATTTCATACTCCAGAACTATGTGCCACTAAATAATTGAAACTTTTGGGCCTGAGGCCGAGATAGTGATCACTAAGTTGAGGTTATACTCCCTGGCAAGAGTATGAGACCTCTACCCAACATGAGGTTTGTTCCTTAGGAGGATAAGACGTTGGACTCCATGTAGCTCGCATAGTTTATGTCAGTTAAGACAAACTCCCCAAAGTTTTGAAAGAATTGCCTTCAGATAAAAGATAAAGTATTTTCCTTGCAGTACAGTTTTAAAAGAGAATTTCCCTAAAACCTTAAGATGAGTTATTTTCTCTACTGGTAAAGAAAAGCTCTAAAAAGTATTTCCCTAAAGGTTTTAGAAACTAAGTGTAAAGGCTCACAACTTAATCAGATATTACTTTACTTGAGATTTCAGTTACAGAGTTACAGTTTTAGATTTCAGACACAAAGGTGAGCTCTTTTTCACTTAGCCTATATGATTTGAGAATTGAATGGAAATACAGATTTTAGAACTAAGGGTAATGACTCACGAGATTTACACTACATGCTTTACTATTAATGATTTATATGATCAGATTTCAGATTTACTCAGCTATGTGAGTCATTTACATCTAGCATGCATGATTTTATAAATTGTGATGATATTGAGATATTATTTTACTTATGCATTCACCCCCATATACTCAGTACATCCTGAAAGTACTGATCCACATATATTTCTATGTGCTACATTGTCTCATAATGTAGGTACAAGTTCTAGTATGCACTTTTAGACTCAGACAGTTGCAGATTCCAACTAGCAAAATGATGAGTCCTCCTTCCTCGGGGACTTTAGTTAGATTTATTTATGTACTTTACTTTCTTATTCCTATATACTTATTAGTGGTATCTGGGGTCGCATCCTAACTATCTATAGTCAGTATTAGTAGAGGTTTTATAGACAGTCAGTAGAGTTAATGTATTCAGTTTTAGTTTTCTTTGTAAAAGTAGAGTTGTAATCATGTGAATTCAGTTTTGTATTGATCAGACTAAGAAAAGAGTTATCTTTCACAAATTTTGTACAGATTTATTCATTTTATTCAGTTGCTTATGAGTTATGCCAGTAGAAGGGTTAACTTGAGGTCCTAAGCACCGTTTGACGTCTCGGGACCCATTTTTTAAGCGTTACAAGGATATGATGAAAGTCCATCTACCTAAGTAAATAGAGAATCATGGTGACAAGAAGCACCAACCCTATATTTTGGAGTTTGATATTCCAAAAAAGCATATGGGAGCCCCATACTTTAAGGCCAAAGAGCACAAATTTTGATGTTCAACTAGTGGCCTATTGATGTTCCACCATAACTCAAGGAGCTAAATAAAGAATTTGATATGAAATTGGGTAAAAGATTTAAATCTTCAAAGTGGCGCAATAGAAGTAGTATCGATGTGCCTTCACCTTCGCCCAAAGCACCTCAAAGATATATTGATCAAAAGTTAGGCCGATGATTCAAATTGTTTAAGTAGAGGCATAAAAGAAGACTAATGGTATCGTGCCACGACTTTAACTAAGGCGCTTCTTGGGAGGCAATCCAAAGAACTTTTCTTGATGTTTTCAGGTGATTACATAAGTTGGAAGGGGTGATGGAAGTTTTGGGGGATCAAAGCTATGCCCCGATCCAATACCGAGGTAAAAGTTTGCCCCAAACCTGGTCGTACCAGCTTGGACATGTACTGGACATGCTTGAGTAGTCCAGGCGCAGGTCAAGAGTAGCTTAAAAGTGGCTTCAAATAGCCTTCACTGGATATACATGCGTTGGACATGATACAGCAGTCCAGGCGCATCCCAAGCACGTCTTGGACGCAGATGGTGGCAGCATTACTACCTGGACCTGCGTTGGACATGCTGGAGCAGCCAGGCGCAAGCCAAGCGTACAAGGAACACAGGAGACCCACAAATCTGTCCAGTAATCTATAACAACCTGCGCTGGACCTGCTTGAGCAGGCCAGCCGTAGGTAAGGCACACTTGGATCACAGTTCAGCTATGGTACACACATATGGATAGTTTTTTAGCGGATTTGCTAAAAAATTCTACACGTTCCCTTCCTAAATTTGAACTCTAAAATTATTCTTTCAAGAATGAAACCCCGAATAAGTATATCATGCTTTTCTTTCATCATCTTCCTCTCTTAAGCAAGCTCATAAGGTATGATCTTTAGTTAAATATTCTTTGAAATTCTCTTTAAAGTTTGAATAGTGATCACTTTTCATGATTTTTTTTGGTTTAAATTTATTTTATTTGAGCTTAATTTGGTAAAATGTGGTTGTTGGGATGAATATTTTGTAATGTATGCCTTGTTTTACATGCCCAATTATAAATTCTTGCTTCCATACACTAGTACACACCATGTGTTTGATGAAACATCCACTTGTAACTGTTTACATAATTGAGTGGTGGGTGATTTAATTCAATTAGTATGATAAAAAATGGAGTGTTTGGTTATGAATTGGGTCATTGAGCTTGTTCACATGTGTTGTCATTCTATTTTTCAAGCTCTTACCTTTGATGTGCCACATGTTTGTTAAAATATGGATAAGAGAGGAACATCTTATGTGCTTATAATGGTTAATGTGAAGTTTCTTGGGGCATTTTGTGATCATTTTTGGAGCATAGCTTTGAGTCCAATTGGTTTAAATGTCGGATAACCAGTGGTTTTTGGTTAAAATTGTTGATGAATATTGCGTTCATGGTTTGATTGCTTAATGTGCTTATCATAGCATCCCCGGGTGAAGTCTAAGTAACCCAGAGACATGAATGCTTGCCTTGTCCAATGATAGATTAGGTGACTTCATTCTTAAGGGTATATGGTCGTTTGTGCTTCTATTAGTCCCATGAGTATTTGATGATCTAAATGGGCGATATGTGAAGTTGAGAGAAAAGATTTGATACAAAATCGAACACACAACACAGATTCAAAAGATCTATAAGATCAACAATAATAGAGAATCAAAGGCCCCACTCGGCTTCTCTATGTTTTCAAGACAACAACAATAATATTCAACAAAGTGGATGGAGAATACAAGATTACAAGGACTATAGTGAATCGAAGAGGCCCCACACGGCTTTACTATGTCAACAACTAAACAATAAGATTACAACAACAGGAAGGTTATGGGTACACTAACAACAATAAGGAACCACGGATTCAACAAGATACAAGATAAATAGTTAGACCAAATGAAGGGACAATCTTAAGAATCCAAGAATTGTTACACTCTTGGACCCTTAAACACTATCCATGACACAAACCTAACTCTACGTTGACACAATAGGGCCTTTACCTCCTCTAAACACCAATGTTTCAAGCCAATATGTAAACACAAGTAAATCTTCAGTTGTCTAGCCCTAGTTTCGGTTGGAGCTCTTGAGAGAGAACTAAAGTGTTGCAAATGTTACAAATCTAAAAAGATGATCAACTAATTGAATAAAACCCTAAAAGGTTCTATTTATATTACATTCCCCAAAAAACTTAAAATAACAAAGGTGCCCTTTTAATGAATAAGGCTTCAAGGCCACCCCTTTAGAGCACACACAAGGATGGTTTTTGGTTTCTCCCACACTTAAGCTCGATCCTTCTCTCGGTTACCTTTGACATACACAAAAAGGGTCCATCTACGAGACCACACTGTATCATCCTCTCCATCTTGAGAGGAGTTTGACCTCAAACTTAAGTAAACTTCACCTGCAAGCTCTCCTCTTCGAATAATATTTTCTCGGCTCCTCCCAAGGTTAGGATATTCAACCAAGGGTGTTATGAGATCATAAATATATCTCCTTGGGATTGTCCTTCAACCTACACATAAGAAGAATGGATGCTAGGCAAAGTACTAGCATCTCGGTTAGTCAGCCTCAAAGGGTCTTTGTGGGTAAATCCCACTTTTTGAACTCTCGGCTACTCCTCTTCCTCATCATCCTCACCCTCATTTTTCTCTTCTAAACCATCACTAAGCATGATTCTCCTTGCCATAAACAAGGGTACTACACACTCTCCATCAACCGGCTAAATATCTTCCATGCCTTCATCTATTTCTACCTCGGCTTCTTACTCTCCATCTTGAGCATTTTCATCAAACTCATTTGATGCAAGCCCCACCTCCTCACCAAGGTAATAGAATTTTCCTTCCTTAAGGATAACATTTCTCCAATTTGGGCACTCATTAGACTTGTGCCCCCACCCTTGACTTTAAAACATTGAAATTCTTTAGGACGAGAAGTAAAATTCGGTTTACCTTTATTTCTCAGAATATACCTTTGGGAAGCCTTGATCTCAGCTTGGATCAGCTTGGCCTTGGGTTTCTCCTCATTGGATGAGTCAATCTTGTACTTGTCCCAATCCGAGGGTGATTTCCCCTTGAACTTGTTGCCCACCCTTTCCCGTATCTCTCTTTCAATCTCTAAGGCATCTTTGAAAATGGTGTCAATTATGTCAAACTTGTGTAAGGTCAACCGTGAAGCAATATCTCTATTTAACCCCACCTTGAATCGTATGATATCATGACTCACTTGCTTCCCTCTATAATCAAGTTTCAAGATGAGTTATTAGAACTCATCGTAGTAAGACATGACGCTTTTGTTTCCATGCCTCAAGTTATACAACTTGGAAAAAAACTCTTGATAATATATATTTGGGTAGGCACCTTTGTCTCATGAGGTACCTCAGCCAAAACCAAGGAGGGGGCTGCCCTTCTACCAACATATTACCAAATGCTTAACATACTTCCACCATGTAGTAGCATAACCCTTAAAGTGAGCAATCGCGTAGCAACTCTTCAACTCTTCGGTAAGATCATTGACTTGGAAGACCCTCTCACATGCAGATTCCTATGTAAGAAAATCTTTGGGATCACTCTCACCCTTGAAGATTCGAAGCCCCATTTTGATGGTATTTAGTCCTACTTCACGGATTTGGTTCCCTTGTTGGTTTCGATGACCAACTCTTCCTTCTCGACCATGAACCTCCCTTGGATCAACATGTCTACCTCGTACCTCTTCCCCCCTCATGTAACCATTATAAAATGGACCATACCCCTCATGTTGGATAGGTCTATTTAAGTTAAGTGGAACTTGTAGTGGCAGGTTTGGATTTGGTGGATAATAAGGTCTTTGGCCAAGTGGAGTTTGGTTTGGAGGGCTTGGGTTGTGGGGTGGAATTTGGGTTCCAAGTCCTTCTTTTTGGACTAGGTGAAGTGGTGGTTGGATTGGCCTCTCATGGTCTCGGGTTAGGGAGTATAGTGGAGTTTGGTTTGTGAGATTGGGGGGTTGTCTCGGTGGATGGAACATTTGGTGCAAGGCCTCGGGAGTAGTGGTCGGGGAAATATGTTGAGGTGTGGATGGTCGACTCCTTTGACTTCCCACATTCTCTAATCTCCCATTCATTGATTCCATATCCATATCTATTTTCTTAAGACCCACATTCAACCTAGCCACATCTTGAGACATAGTTTCAAGGCGAGCCAAAATGATATTGATGGCATTACTATCCATTGTTTGAGTATTTGAAGCCTGGGGTTTCATTTTAAGGGTATCAGAAATAATCCTTCAAGTTACGACCCAACAAGTCACCAAATCAGTCCACTATGTCACACACAACAATACAACACAAAACCTACAAAACAAAACATAAGTCAGTTCAAACAACCTCACTATTCTCTCACTCACGTTGTGGTCTCACACTTGATGTCACAAATATTTGCAAGTCGGCTTGTAGTTGTGGTGAGTTGAAGATTAAGTCTACTCCTTAGTCGGAATGGATTCTTTATTGGATGAATCAAGTAAGTAATGTCCGAACTTGAACCAAGAAGCACTATGATTATAAAAATGACAAAAGCACAAAAGAAACATAGACACGAACAAGGGATACAAAGGACTAATTGACAATCTAGTAGGAGTTTACTAGTTTGTTAATTAGTTCTACGATCAACTAATGAAACCAAGAATCAACAATTAGAAACTAGAAAAATTCAAATTTGAGTTTAATTATTGACATGAACAGTAGCAAGTGGTGATGTGGCAATATGTAATTTGTCTTGGTCCTAGACAACTTAGTCACAAATTTGAAATTCTTAACCTTCACACAATTTAGAATGAAAGACAATTGGTTTTGGAGGGAAAGTATAAGTCTTGAGTCTTTTGTAAGTTTATTCTCAAAAGGATGATCTTGAATTATACTAGTTCCACCAAACAAGGCTCCTTGATTTAAGGATAGTAGTTGAAAAAGTCTATGAAGTGATGGTTCAAGTCTTCTCACCATCAAACTTTAAAACTTTTATCTTCACCTTTTTGAATCAAGTTTGTACTTTTTGTAGTTTAAGTTATAATACTAGGTGAAGAATAAGATGAACACAGTAATAATCTTCATGAACATAACAACAACAACACCAATCGGCCACCAATCTTCAACAACAAGGTTCAACACATGGCCAACTTCAATTCACCACAACAATAGTCAATATTACAAGCTCAACTTTAGATTTGGACACTTTTGTGTTGATGAGAAAGGAACCAACACAAGAAAAAAACTAAACAATTAAAATCTTTTGTAGATATACAACCAATTTCGACCAAGACAACAACACAACATTTTCTCGGTCAGGAACAAGATGGATAGATTTCTCCCTTTTTTTTGGATTTTTCAGATTTCAATAAATTTTTTTTGTATTTTTCAGATTTCAATAATTTTTTTTTTGTATTTTTCAACTACCAAGCCCACGATTAATTTTGTTGGAACAAAACCAACCACAAGATCGGATACCAAATGATACAAGATCGAACACACAACACGGATTCAAAAGATCTACAAGATCAACAACAATAGAGAATCAAATTCCCCACTCGGCTTCTCTATGTTTTCAAGACAACAGTAACAATATTCAACAAAATAGATGGAGAATACAAGATTACAAGGACTATAGTGAATCGAAGAGGCCCCACATGGCTTCACTATGTCAACACATAAACAACAAAATTACAACAACAAGAAGGTTACAGGTAAATTAACAACAACAAGGAACCACGAATTCAACAAGATACAAGATAAATAGTTAGACCAAATGAAGGGACAATCTTAAGAACCCAAGAATTGTTACACTCTTGAACCCTTAAACACTATCTGCGACACAAACCTAACTCTACGTTGACACAAGAGGGCCTTTAATTCCTCTAAACACCAACGTTTCAAGCCAATATGCAAACACAAGTGAATCTTCACTTGTCTAGCCCTAGTTTCAGTTGGAGTTCTTGAGAGAGAACTAAAGTGTTGCAAATGTTACAAATCTAAAAATATGATCAACTAATTGAATAAAACCCTGAGTGGTTCTATTTATATTACATTCCCTAAAAGACTTAAAATGACAAAGGTGCCCTTTCAATGAATAAGGCTTCAAGGCCACCCCTTTAGTACACACATAAGGATGGTTTTTGGCTTCTCCTACACTTAAGCTCGGGCCTTCTCTCGGTTTCCTTTGACATACACAAAAAGGGTCCATCTATGAGATCACACTTGTATCATCCTCTCCATCTTGAGAGGATTTTGACCTCAAACTCAAGCAATCTTTACCCGTAAACTCTTCTCTTCGAATAATCTTTTCTCAGCTCCTCCCAAGGTTAGGATATTCAACCAAGGGTATTATGAGATCATAAATCTTTCTCCTTGGGCTTGGATGTCCCAACCTGCACATAAGAATAATGGATGCTACGTAAAGTGCTAGCATCTCGGTTAGTAAGCATCAAAGGTTCTTTGTGGGCAAATCCCATTCTTAAACTTTCGGCTCCTTCTCTTTCTCATCATACTCACCCTCGGTTTCCTCTTCTAAACCATCACTAAGCATGATTCTCCTTGCCATAAACAAGGGTACTACACACTATCCATCAACCAGCTAAATATTTTCCATGCCTTCATCTATTTCTACCTTGGCTTCTTGCTCTCTATTTTGAGCATTTTCATCAAAGTCATTCGATGCAAGCACCACCTCTTTACCAAGGTAATAGAATTTTCCTTCCCTAAGGATTACATTTCTCCAATTTGGGTACTCCTTAGCCTTGTGCCCCCCACCCTTGACATTTAAAACATTGAAATCCTTTAGGACGAGAAGTAAAATTTGGTTTACCTTCATTTCTCGAAAGATACCTTTGGGCAACCTTGGTCTCAGCTTGGATCATCTTGGCCTCGGGTTTCTCCTCATTGGATGAGTCAATCTTGTCCTTGTGCTAATCCGAGGGTGATTTCCCCTTAAACTTGCTGCCCGCCCTTTCCTGTATCTCTCTCTCAATCTCTAAGGCATCTTGGAAAATGGCACCAATTGTGTTAAACTTGTGTAAGGTCAACCATGAAGCAATATCTCTATTCAACCCCACTTTTAATTGTATGATGTCATGACTCACTTGTTTCCCTCTATGATCAAGTTTCAAGATGAGTTGTTGGAACTCATCGTAGTAAGCCACGATGCTTTTGTTTTCTTGCCTCAAGTTATACAAATTGGCAAGGAGCTCTTGATAATATCTTTTGGGTAGGTACCTTTGTCTCATGAGATACCTCTGCCGAAACCAAGGAGGGTGCTGCCCTTCTACCAACACATTGCCAAAACGCTTAACATACTTCTATCATGTAGTAGCATAACCCTTAAAGTGAGCTATCGCATAGCAACTCTTTTTCTCTTCAGTAAGATCATTGACATGGAAGACCCTCTCACATGCGGATTTCTATATAAGAAACTCTCCGGGATCACTCTCAGCCTTGAAGATTCGAAGCCCCATTTTGATGGTATTTATTCCTACTTCACGGATTTGGTTCCCTTGTTGGTTCCAATGACCAACTCTTCTTTCTCAGCCATGAACCTCCCTTGGATCAACATGTCTACCTCGTACCTCTTCCCCCCCCATGTAATCATTATTAAATGGACCATACCCCTCATGTTAGATAGGTTTATTTAGGTTAAGTAGAGCTTGTAGTTACGGGTTTGGATTTGGTGGATAATAAGATCTTTGGCCAAGTGGAGTTTGGTCTGGAGCGCTCGAATTGTGGGGTGGAATTTGGATTCCAAGTCCTTCTTGTTGGACTTTTTGAAGTGGTGGTTGGATTGGCCTCTCATGGTCTCGGGTGAGGGAGTATAGTGGAGTTCAGTTTGTGACATTGGAGGGTTATCTCGGTGGATGGAACATTTGGTGCAAGGCCTCGGGAGTAGTGGTCGGGAAATATGTTGAGGGGTGGATGGTCCACTGCTTTGACTTTCCACATGCTCTAATATCTCCCTCATTGATGCTACATCCGTATCTAGTTTCTCAAGACCCACATTCAACTTAACCACATCTCAGGACATAGTTTCAAGGCAAGCCAAAATGATATTGATGGCATTACTATCCATTGTTTGAGTATTTGAAGCCTGGGGTTTCATTTTAATGGTATCAGAAATAATCCTTCAAGTTACGACCCAACAAGTCACCAAATCAGTCCACTATGTCACACACAACAATACAACACAAAACCTACAAAACAAAACACAAGTTAGTTCAAACAACCTCACTATTCTCTCACTCACGTTGTGGTCTCACACTTGATGTCACAAATATTTGCAAGTCTGCTTGTAGTTGTGGTGAGTTGAAGATTAAGTCTACTCCTTAGTCGGAATGGATTCTTTATTGGATGAATCAAGTAAGTAATGTCCGAACTTGAACCAAGAAGCACTATGATTATAAAAATGACAAAAGCACAAAAGAAACATAGACACGAACAAGGGATACAAAGGACTAATTGACAATCTAGTAGGAGTTTACTAGTTTGTTAATTAGTTCTACGATCAACTAATGAAACCAAGAATCAACAATTAAAAACTAGAAAAATTCAAATTTGAGTTTAATTATTAACATGAACAGTAGCAAGTGGTGACATGGCAACATGTAATTTGTCTCGGTCCCACACAACTTAGTCACAAATTTGAAATTCTCAACCTTCACACAATTTAGAATGAAAGGCAATTGGTTTTGGAGGGAAAGTATAAGTCTTGAGTCTTTTGTAAGTTTATTCTCAAAAGGATGATCTTGAATTGTACTAGTTCCACAAAACAAGGCTCCTTGATTTAAGGATAGTAGTTGAAAAAGTCTATGAAGTGACGGTTCAAGTCTTCTCACCATCAAACTTTAAAACTTTTATCTTCACCATTTTGAAGCAAGTTTGCACTTTTTGTAGTTTAAGTTATAATACTAGGTGAAGAATAAGATGAACACAATAACAATATTCATGAACATAACAACCACACCACCAATTGGCCACCAATTATGATGCCCCAAAAAAATTTTTGTTAAGATCTCGGACGAAAATGTATTGAATTTTGTTCTTTATCGTGATTAATAATTTTTTTGCCTAGAATTTCTAGATACACAATTCGTCATCGCGTAGAGCATCAAATAAGTTTTCCAATTATATGTGGATCATCTAAAATGGACACTCGAGCGATGAGTTATGATCTTTCCGATCTAACTGTGAATAGTGGTGAACAGTAAATGTGCAGAAAAAAATATTGAGGTCAGGCGAATTTTAGGGTCAACTTAAAACGATCATAAATCCTTGTACATAATGATCTGGGTGAGCTACTACATATCAATAGAAAGATCTGAAAGTCCTCTTTCCAATGAAATTGGTTTCATCCAATTTGGCCATCGAAGAAAAAGGTTATGGTCGATCTACTTCAGCCTATCAAAACAGTCCACCAAAGGACAGATTTGACATTATTTGATTTTTAAGGGTACTTTGGTCATTCCCACTCCAATCCATCTGGGAAAACCATGGATTTAAGTCTATTAAGAGCATTCAATAGCTCATTTTTCTCCAAAATTTCCTAAGGCTCAAACCCCAACCCTACTACTCCAAATTTCATCCTTCTATGTCTCTTGATTGAACCGTAGAAATTTCAAATTGATTTGGGATTCAAGTTGATCATGTTAAGGGCTTCGAAAAACACCCTTTATTTTTGTGAATAAAGTTTCGGAGTTAGAAGTTCATATTCATCTTCCATTTTTAGGTATGTGGGGCTTTGAACAAGATTATCCTTTCGATCTTGTGCCCGGTATTTTTATTGAATTACATTGACATGAGATTTTACATGTTTTACCATGAATTGGAAATATGATTTTATATCTTATATTATTTTCCATGAGCTATGGGATTATGTCATCCGATATGTGTATGATGTTGAGATGGAATTATGTCCAAAAAGTATTTGATTATGAGAGTATAATGATTTAATTTGTTAAGCCTTGATTTCTACTATCATTCCACTATTTCCTTATTATGAATTTATAATTGATATTGGAAATTCTATATCCCTACTATGGGTTGATGTCTCAAATACCTTTAAATGAGAGTTGGGTGGCAAATTGAGAAATGTTGATATTGAAGTTGCAATGAGTCTTGGTATTTTTCGGATGGTTTTGATGAGTTAAATTGTTGAAAATATTCTGTATTGACTCTTCATATCCTTGTTCAAATGTCGAGTCGGTTATGGTTCAATGCATTGATACCTTGTTGATGTTGAGGAAGATTAAAATATTTTGAGCTAAAAAGTGTTGAGTTAGGAATCCACAAATTGATATGATTTGATAAATGAGAAAGAGATTTGATTTGGTCTTTATGATAGACCCTTGTGATATTGTGGTGGATTTCCTAACACGTTTTGAGCTTGTCGGGGAGTAGTACTTATCACCAAGAGGGAAATTTGGTATTTCCCCAAACCTATGTGCCACCGTAGGGTTGTTTGATGATGATATTATTGGCCAGAGAGCCCGATTGTGATTATTGCAGTTTTAAGTTCGTACTCCCTGGAAAAGAGTATAACGCTCCCACCAACGGGGGTTTCAAACGTTGGTATTCCACGTAGCTCACGTGGGGTTATCGGTTATAGAAAACTCCCCTGTCCATAAGAGTCATGTTTATTGAAATACCGAGTCATTCCGAGTTTTGATGTGGTAAATCAAGTTGCCTATGATGATCTATAATGATTTATCAGGTTTTTCTCCTACATTTCCTATCTAAGATGTTATGAGTTGCATGATTCAATGTCACTCAAGCCAGGTGTGTCATTATGGTCCGTATGTACGTTTTTACGAAATTTATGATATTATTTATATTTTGCATGCGCCCCCACATACTCAGTACGTATCTTGTGCTGACCCACATATTTCTTTAGGGGCTATATTCTTTCCATGATGTAGGTTCGAGGAACAAGTTGCTAGTTTTGGTGTTGTTGTTTGTGATCCCTTTGGTCTGTTGAGTCAGTTGGGGGTTTGTCCCAATGGCTCGTTGATTTTGCTGTATAGAGGCTATGTCAGACTAGTGTATTGTTTGGTTAGTTTGTGTATAGATGTTCCATATATGTACAGTCTAACGATATTCCATGCCATATGCGATGTGATATGATATATATTTATATATATATCCTTAGCGTAGCGTGTATGTTGTTGTGTTGGAACCCAAGCGTAGTGTTTTGGCTTTAAGGGTTAGCTTGAGGCTACGTGTAGCCTTGGTCACCGTGTGGCATCTCGGGATGATATTTCGGGGTGTTATACCAATCTTCAACAACAGGTTCAACACATGGCCAACTTCAATTCAACACTACAATAGTCAATATTACAAGCTCAACTTTAGATTTGGATACTTTTGTGTTGATGAAAAGGAACCAACACAAAAAACAAACTAAACAATTAAAATCTTTTATAGATCTACAACCAATTTCGACCAAGACAACAACACAACACCATTTTGTCGGCCAAGAACAAGATGGACAGATTTTTTTTTTTAGGAATTTTCAGATTTCAATAATTTTTTTTAATATTTTTCAACTACCAAGCCCAAGATTGATTTTGTTGGAACAAAATCAACACAAGCTCTGATACCAAATGATACAATATTGAACACACAACATGGATGCAAGAAATCCACAAGATCAACAACAATAGAGAATCAAAGGCCCCACTCGACTTCTCTATGTTTTCAAGACAACAACAACAATATTCAACAAAGTAGATGGAGAATACAAGATTACAATGACTATAGTGAATCGAAGAGGCCCCACACGGCTTCACTATGTCAACACATAAACAATAAGATTACAACAACAAGAAGGTTACGGGTACATTAACAACAACAAGGAACCACAGATTCAACAAGATACAAGATAAATAGTTAGACCAAATGAAGGGACAATCTTAAGAACCCAAGAATTGTTATACTCTTGGACCCTTAAATACTATCCGCGACACAAACCTAACTCTACGTTGACACAAGAGGGCCTTTACCTCCTCTAAACACCAACGTTTCAAGCCAATATGCAAATACAAGTGAATCTTCACTTGTCTAGCCCTAGTTTCGGTTGGAGCTCTTAAGAGAGAACTAAAGTGTTGCAAATGTTACAAATCTCAAAATATGATCAACTAATTGAATAAAACCCTGAGTGGTTCTATTTATATTACATACCCCAAAAGACTTAAAATTACAAAGGTGCCCTTTTAATGAATAAGGCTTCAAGGCCACCCCTTTAGTGCATATATAAGGATGGTTTTTGGATTCTCCCACACTTAAGATCGGGCCTTCTCTCGATTGCCTTTGACATATACAAAAAGGGTCCATCTACGAGATCACACTTGTATCAAAAGTCCCATGAAGTGTAAAGGTAATGTTGCCTTACATTCACCCAAGTTTTTCTTTAGTTGTTTAGGAAGAGGAAAAAGTTCAAAAATTCTTTCAAAATATCATTGGCAAGAAATGAAATAATTTTGAGAAAAAAATCAGAAAATTATAGTTTTCTTTTTCAAAAAAAAAAATAGATCAAGGATGTTCTTGAGTTTTCTTTTGAGTGAGACTATTAAATTCAATTTTGGCTCTCTTTTACAAGGATGAGTCCTTGACTCAGAGTAACTTATTAAGCTCGAACTGATTAGGATATTAACTTTTTATTCTATGAGTACGATGCCATATGTGGTGAGATGTTTGAATAATTTTTGTACATATGTGTAGTCTAGAACTTGCCCGAGTGTGTTCAAAGAGAAATTCTAGACAAGCTTAGTTTGGAGAATGACCCGAGGCTATTTTTGACCCATCACATGATCAAATTCTCACCTTAACATCGTTTCCTAGTTAACTCCTTTGAGCCTTTTTGTAACGCCCCGAGAACCTATCCCGAGATATCACATGGTGCTCAAGGCCACACGTGACCTCAAGCTAACCCTCTAAGCTTGTCATCACTTTCAAAACTCTCTACGACACAAATCATCATAAATTAGGGAAGAATAATCATGATATGAACATACTGAGATACGAAGTAATACGGTTTTGTACAACAAAATATTGAAATCTCTATATATGCTGACACACTAGTCTGACAAAGCCTCTACTACATAGGACTAAGGAGCCATTGGGACAGATCCCTAACTGACTCGTACTGAACTGAAAGTAAACAACCATCTATTAATAAGAAAAAATTGGAGACACAGGTCCTCAAACCACGAGGACTCACCAATCGCAGAAATATAGGTGAAGGTACTCAAAAATCACTGTCGTTGCTGAGACTGAGCACCTGAACCTACATCATGAGGAAATATAGAATACAAAAGAGTATGAGAGTCAGTACTTGGGAATGTACTGAGTATGTGGGGGTGGATGCAACATTTTTAAATAATATCATAAGTGCATAAGAAAATCATTCATGCTGACAATAATAACTCTCTTCGCTTAAATTATGTAAAACATCATTTTTGTAAGTCATCAGTAATAACATATGCTTTATAAATCTCATAAACCATTTAACTTAACTCAAACTCTTTGACTCATGACTTAGAGTGAATCGGTAACTTATGGTACTTAGATCATTATGGACGTTCGAGTTTCTTATAACCGATATAACTACACTATGTGAGCCGCATGGAGTTCAACATTTTTCCCTCCTAAGGAGAGAACCCCACATTGGAGGGGGTGTCGTAATCTTCTTAGGGATTACAACCTCAATCTCATCATCACAATCTCATACTCGGCCTTTGGTACATAATTATCAACATCAATCCTACAGTGGCTCGTAGTTCTAGGGAAATATCAAATTTCCTGCTCGGTGCTAAATACTCCTCCCAGACTCAGCTCAAAATGCGTTACAAAATCTACCTCAATCAATAACAACTCATGGGTCTATCATGATGACCAAAACAACAGTATATCTCATCGGTAAATCATATACGACTGTGGATTCCTAACTCAACTCAAATTCAAACAATATTTCTCAACATCAAGTACATTTGCTTATAAAATCATTTCTAATATCAAAAGTTTCAAGGAAATATCATAGGACTCATTCTTGACTCTCAATTTCAATATCAATATGTATTCAATAATCAACTTCTCATGGAAGGATTAAATCATGAAACTTACCTCAACTCATTCGAAAATCATCAATTCATAATAAGAATATTCAACTCATAGCATAAATCCTCAATTCAAGAAATATGATGGTAAATATATCATAAATATCAAACTTATTCAACTCAAATCTCATAAATCATAACTAAAGAAATTTGGGTGTAACTCCACTTGCAAAGATCATGTAGATCAATAGTAGAAATTAAATCTTCAGGCACAAGAACGAAAGGAGTGTTCTTATCCAAACCCCACCACATACCTTGGATTTTGATTTGAAGATGTGGAAGCTTGTTTGGAACTCTTATTAAATTTTTAGGCCAATATTATTGATGATTTTGACTTGGAAAACTTAGTTCTTGAACAACTTGGAGAAATTCATGGAAGATTCTCTGAATTTCTTGGAAGAGAATTTGGATTTTGGATCTTGTAGAAACCCTAGTTTCTAGGAGATTCTTGGAAGATTGGAAGAGAAAGAAGAAGGAAATGAGTGACTCTTCTCCACTTTGATTATATATAAGATCACATGGGGAGGAAATGACCAAAATACCTTTTTTAAAAATGCTGAAATTTGTTGATCGGGGCCTGTGACGGTCGATCTGACGGTCCGTCAAGTCTCTTGACGGTCCACCAGATTGTCCATCACTCGAGTTCCAAAATTGAAATGCTCTACCTCGACGTAACGTTTGAAGTGATGGTCTGTCAGGAAACTGACGGTCTACTAAGTCGTCCATCACTCGAGGGCCAGAAATGAGACATTTTATCTCGACCTGGCGGACTCCTTGACGGTCCGTTAACTTTTTAACGTTCCACCATCTTGGCCGTTGATGGTGACCTGAAAAAGGAGTCACTAACTTGTCTTGACGGGGATCTTGACAGTCCACCAGGGACCTGACGGTCCGCCAGGTCGACCGTCAAACCTGGGCGATCCGATACGGTTTAGTAAAACGGCCATAACTCCTTCGTCCAATGTCGGATTTCAATGAAATTGGTATCGAGGAAAATCTTATTCAATGCTTTACATGAAAAAAAAGAGTATAAATTATAGAAATAAAATATGGTTTAAACATTAATCACTTTGGAAGTCATGCATATCCACTCAAAAAATGGATTTAGGCTTAAGAAACGATCAGGGTATTACACTTTTTTCCCATTTTTCTTTCTTTTTATAATGATAACCTTGCTAAAACACCTAAGCTCTTTTAAAATCTTCCTTTTGGCACTCAACCTCCTTTGATGCATCGAATGATTCAAGCTAGTAAAATATAGGTGAAAGCCTAAGCTTGGAGGATTTGTGTAGTTGGGAGAGTAATGTAAGGGTGGTTGATACTCCAAGTTTGGAGGGATTAATGTGATATGATAAGATGAAACAATAAAGGTATATGTAAGGTGGTCAATTAATGTGCTTAATAGACAAGAGACATACTTGATGATAAAGTTGTATAGCCTAGCCCATAGAATGTGAATAAAAATGAGACAAT
Organism: Capsicum annuum; assembly: GCF_002878395.1. Lineage (NCBI taxonomy): Eukaryota > Viridiplantae > Streptophyta > Magnoliopsida > Solanales > Solanaceae > Capsicum > Capsicum annuum. Next base: position 89,487,905 of record NC_061117.1, on the reverse strand, counting down.
GGGAGACTAAGAAGAGCTCGAAGTTAGAAAGTCTTTTGAAAAAGTCAAATAAAGAAAGAACAAAAATGCTGGCTTTGAATTATTATGTAAATGCTAATAAAAAAGGTTGGGAAATGATTTAAAGAAGAATAAGACGGATAGTTTAAAAATTTTGGGGTAGAAAGGGTTGAGAAATTGCATTGAAGGAGGTATTTTAGTCACTTGATCCATAGATATTTCTTCCTACACCTTAAGTCTTCATCCTGACCCGTAAGACTTTGGCGATTTTAAACTACGTTAGTCTACATTAGTAACGAAAAACACAAAAGATAAGCCTATGGTTCTACTCACTGTACTTGAATTTCTTTGCGAGAGTGAGTTATTTGAGCTCCTTTAGAAATTTTCATGTATTTTGTATGAGTGGAGATAACTCTTGCTTGTGAGCGGCATCAATACTTTGAGGTAGAGGGTGAAGTCTTACTCTCGATTTGGGTAAATGGGTGAAGTAAGCTGCATTATAAAGATTGAGACAGTTTTTAAAAATTTTGTGTTTTCTCTTAAGATGCTTTGTTGATTTGGAAGGTTCATTTGATACAAGCTTCCATCCTTGCTTCATAAATATATGCTTATTGAAAAATTTTGATTTACTTATTGCCATAACATGTTTAGAAAGTATTTGAAGAGCTTCGTTAGCTTATTCCTTTACTATGGCTTTCTTTTGGGTGAATTTGAGTTAAATACCCTATTTCTTTGAATTGTTCTTGATTGCTTGAGGACAATAAATAGTTTAAGTTTGGAGGTGTTGATAACCCATCATTTGACGGCTTTGTAGTACCTTTTAAGCCTAAATTATTATATTTTTTCTATTAATTTTTGTTGATTTCATATTTATCTCATACTTAATGCTCATTTGTGTAGGAAAAGTTGAAAAGGGAAGATGAGCAAGTCTTTAAAGTCAAAAGGAGGTCAAATTTGAAAGTAAAGGGTCATCTGCTTTGCATCCACTTTCCACCCGCTCTCCACCTACTTAAGCAGATCAAGAGCAAGGTGATATTTTTATAATATTGGGCAAATGTGAAATTGGAGCTTAAATAGGGAATTTTAGCTTATTTTCACCATATTCTTCCATCTTACACATTACCTATCCTTAGTTGATGGTTTTTCAATTTCTTAGAGCTTGGAGCCTAAATTTGTACTAATTTGAGTTAAGATTTAATTAGAGAAACTTCAAATAGTGGATTTGGGATCTTCCATTAAAGATTCATTAGAGCTTAAAGTGTAATTTATCCTATCTTTAATTTATTTAATGAATAATTTTTATGGAAGTTTTGGTTTATTTGTATTTATTATGTCTATGATTTTCTAAATCTACCTATTGGGGTTATGTTTGAGTAAGGTGCAAGTGTGTGGGTTGTGATATATTTTTATAGATTTTATTTTATTGATGATGGGTTCTAGCATTGCTTGATTAAATTGATTGAGATTTGTTGGTGAAAGCCCCAAATACTCAAATGGATTTGATGGGTGAAAATCCCAAACTCTTGAAAGCTCAAACAATCCTTGAAAGAGGGGTTTGGATGAACTTTCGGAACTCATATCATCCTTGAAAGAGGGATGTGGGAATCAAGACAATAGTAGACAACTAATGGGTGTAGTTTGCTAATTTTTTGCTATCTTAGATTTAAGGGCAATTATGAGGTTAACTATCCCTTGGGTACCATCCTAGAAATAGGGGTGCTCAATTGAGGTAGTGGGTGGCTTTAATTGGCACACTCGTTAGGTACTCAAAAGAGTTAATGAGTGACATCTTTGAGGTTTTGTTGAAAAACTAACCTCAGGGACTTTCAACCTAGCCTACCACATCATCAACGATTAGAGTTTGCACCAAATCTTCACGGATCTATGCATGACCCCTAGGAAAGCGTAACCCCAAAATCCATTCATAATTATTTACGCTCTAATTATTCTTAGTCTCGAATTAGTTCCTTAGAAGCCCAAGAATGTTTATATGATAAAAGCTATTTCAAAAACCCAAACCATTTTGTACCATAGGTTTAAATCTAGTTAGTAGCTCTCATTTCGAACCTACTCAATCGTCACTCACATTATTCCTCGTGGATTCGACCCCGACTCTTAGTTCTGTAAATATATTTACAACGACCGTCTTGCACCTAAATTGACATGTAAGTTGAGTGTTATCATTTTGAAATGTTTTTTACCTTCAATTGAATGAAAAATGTATCAAAGAATCACAAATATGCTAACTATCAATTATAAGAAATTGAAGAAACATTATATTTACAAGTATGAATGTTTTCTAGGTAGTAACTGCCCCCCTTCCCCCCACTACTCCAAATCCAACCAAGAAAATTAGAAGAAAAAATGTAAAACAGGCATCTCATCAAACATATTAATTTGATAATAGGAAAAAAAATTAAAAAAGAAAAAAATTACAGTAAATTATGGCTTCTCACTCTCCTAGTGGAGAGTGTATTACACATGTCATACCATGTTAGCGTTATGTCAGTAATTATGCTTAATTGACATGGTTTGTGAGTGATAAAATGGTTCAATAGGTACATGGCCTTATTGAGGTTCCAGTAAGGAAAAAGTCAAAAAGTTCAGGGACCTGTCTATGTATTTTTCCCCTGTCCATGTATTTTGCCCATATGTATGTATGTATGCATAAATGTATGTATGTATATACACACACACTCACAAACTTAATATCTAGATGATTTTTAAAAAAATATAAAGCTTCTATGTCCGAATATAAAGCTAAAATTTATAATTTTGAATCTCATAATTTCAATTGTGTCATATAAATTGGGATAAATTGATAACTTATTGTCTCGGGTTGTCTAAATAATTTGCAGGTCAGTAATATTGTTTATTAGGGATTACTCTATTCATTTTGTTTTAATTGATCTTCTTATAAAAAATAATTATTTTAATTAATTTTTCAATCTATGAAATCAATAGATGTTTTTGTATTTTCTTTCATTACCGGTCATCCCTGTTATTAAATGATTACATAAAGTATTGATAGTCAAGTTTAGATTTTCAAAACATAACTAATATAGTAATATAAATAAATTCCTAATAAATATTTTTTAAGAGGAGTGTCAATTCAAATAGGTCAAGTAAAATAAAATGGAGAGGTATTATTTGTGATAAATGGCATGATAGTACATACACTACCAAAAATGGGTTAAATTGTGGGGGTTAATTTTACAGTTTACGGGGGTTTTAAACCCCCGCAAAATATAATTCCGGCAGTTCCCAAAACCCCCACAATACGAGCCGTCACAAACAGTTTGCGGCGGTTTTTTTCGATCCCCATAATTAATTTGTGGCGGTTACGACCCCGTTATTCTAAATTTAATTCGTTTTTATAATAAATTTTTATTTAAAACTTGCGGGGGTTAAAACCTCCGCAATTATTTTATGTTTTTTAAAAAAATTAGCAGGACCCATCAATTTTCAATAACTAATTATAGATTCTAATTTTAGCTCAAATTTAATTGTTCCTTTAGGCATAACCTACAATTCAATATTTGTTCAATTCAAATATCATTAATACAACACAGTAATTAAACATTGTAATTGAAAAGCATATCAAAAATATATTGAACATTAAACTTCAAAATTAAATTTTCAACATTAACATCTTCAAACTCCAAATTTTCAACATTAACTAGTATCTTCAAACTACAAAATCAAATTTAAACACAAAACCTTCAATATTTTAAAATTCACTCCAATCACACAATTACATCATCATAATTGAATATCCAAGACAAATACAACAAAATCAAAGAATATGATTAGGATCATTATCATCCTGTGATCTCCTTGCAAACACTAATAGAATTACAACTGTTTATTGATTAACGAGCAGAGAAAACACTAATAGACTAGCCTTTCACTAGTTCGTTGAAGGCTACTTGTAAAAAGCCCATGCATCATCAGAAGTATATTCTATCACCTGCTTAATGTTCGAGTACTTTTCAAGACCTTTGCATCAATGATCACAAGCAATGATCAGAGATCTCAAGTTCGAGTGTTGAAAGTGAAACTTTTTTTTCAACTATTTTTGGTAGAGAACATTTTTCCTTTTAATAAACCTTACGCAACGTGAGTTTAGATTAGTGAGTGCTTACCACTCCCCTATATCACGTCCAAAACCACTATGCTTTATTACTACCAAATGGAAGCTGACTAAAAGTTAGCTGTGAACAGTTAATCCATATGATCCCTATCTGGAAAGCCTGCAAAATCCAATTAACTCTTGTAGTAATGCCATGCCAATTGATAAAAAAAAATTGCTTACAGCAAAAGATAAATACTCCCACCTTTGTATCTTACATCTTCCTACATAGCAGAAGCCAAACCATACCTATGAGACAAAGGGAAAGAGATCAACAACAACGAATAAGTTGGTTCTATTTTCTATCGACATATAATTCTCCGACAGGACTATAGAACTCCTAGAAAATATGAACCTAAAGTATACTAACATGACTAGAACTTAATACACACAATATATTGGTGAAAGTCTGAATAGGAAACTCACTTGGTGTCATTTGCTAGTTCAATGGCTTCTTGTTAAGTCTTGAATATTTTGACACAAAGAACAGGTCCAAATGCTTCCTCTTTCCAGATCTCCATGGAGGTATTAACATCAATAATAATTGTTAGTTGAACATAATATCCTTTCTTCAAGTGTTGTAATTCAATCGTGATGACTTGAGTTCTATTACAAAACATTGACAAACAAAGCACCATCAGGATTTTGCCAGGAAGGATTTTTTTACCTGAGGTCGTTCGCCAACTTTATTTTTGGCATTTGAGATGAACTTCAATACTTTCTCATACTACAAGTTAACAAAAATAAGTACGTAGAAATTATCTACAGATTGTGTTATAGTTACCACTTCATCTACAAGATCTGCTAGAAATAACAAACCAAAAATAACATCTTCTAATAAGTTATTCACTATGATAAGATGTGTAAGTGTCAGTTTAATGTTAAACATGTTATTTTGTTTCTGAAGTACTTTACAGGTAGAACCGCATTTTATATTAACCCAAAAACATATATTTTCCTACCTGTCCAAAACTAACGATGGGACCAAGATTGCAGTCTTCTTCCAAGGGATCAGAGATCTTGATGTTTTTGGTCCAAAGAATCAACCTGTCCAAAAATTCAGAAGCAATGATTTCCTACAGTATCGACGATTTGGTTTCATTAAAAGCTCTAACATCTATAACAGACAGGAAAATAGAACAAAATAATACATCAAAAGGACCGAGAAATGCTGCAATTTCTTATAAGTTAGAACTTAAGTAATCAGCAATCTGTCTGGCCTTGATATGCTAATTTTAGTGCCAATTTTTCATGAAATTTTGAATTGGAGATACCATTCCGGGCATCTTCTCTCGAGCATAACCATATCACAATGTGTTTTAAGAATTGGAGTTCACGTTCTGATTACTCTGCCAAGCACGAGATGACTTGATGATCAAACGTACACAATAGGTGTTCTAATAGGTACTTCCTAGATAATGGTAAATAGTGCCAAACCAAGACAGAGTTAACCAAAAGAAGACACTGTGACTAATTATGTGGACCTCATCCACATATAGTGATTTTTACTTGTATTATCAGACGTGATGTTGTAGTGCAAACTTGACCAGTATTCACAAAGCAACCAAAAAGAGTTCACTCAACAGCTGTATTAGACAACGAAGAACATAGGATCAAGAACCGAGGATGAAGTTAACTTCTTAACCAAATGGTGAAGTGTACAATTTTTTTTTAGAAAAGACAAACCTATGTCAAGGTTATCGGTATCATCAAACACAACTATTGAACTTTTTTCGCTAAGCTCAAGAGTAACTAGCTGCAAATGAAACAAAAATGGCTTAGCTATAATTTATCCACCCGTATACCTGATAGTTTTGGTCAGTTAGAACCTAAAAGATTACTTATTTATGCCAGAACATACTTTAACAAGTTGAGCTGCAGCAGTTATGACCTTAGCCTATGTAGGGGCACTTTCTGTAAATGAAATTTGTCCCCAAAAGTTTAAAAAATTCATTCAAATGTGAGATTTGATAAATATACAAAAAGCATTACTCGAAAAAGAAATAGGAAAACCTTGTCCACATGAGGATGAGATGACAAAGGAGCTCCAGCTTCAGGCCCCAATCCTGTTAGAATGTTAAGGGCACCAGGAGGAAGACCGACTTCTGTATAGATCTCACCCAACTCCAAACATGTACTGCAATTGAAAAATTAGAGTTGTTTGATTAAAGAAACAAATGATGTGCAGGATATAGATAATGATATGCTATAAGGACGCACATTGATACTAGTTTAGACGGCTTAAGTATTGCAGCACAACCTGCAGCCAGGGCTAGGGCAACTTTCCATGTGGCCATTAACAATGGATAATTCCTGCTTTATGAAAACAAAAAGGATCATTGACTTCAAAAAGTACACAAAAATGTTATTCTCATTGTACATTTATTAGGACTATGGTCCAATTTTTCCAATGAACTAGGAGTGAAACGCAGAAGTTCAATCATGAATGTGTGGTTTGTAAAACTAAAAAAAAACTCTGAAAAACAACACCTACCATTGAGTTATCAATCCCACAACACCGAGAGGTTCTCTAAGAACATAACTCTTAAATGAATCCAAATGAAGATTAGCTGGAGTCTTCTTTTTCAAATCTAGAGCTTCAGCGAGGTCTGCATAGTACTCGAACAAGCTGCAACATCATCCTAAAATAAAAATCAAACTAATAGTGTTTGAACCAATTTGCTTACAAATCAAACAATTTTAAAGCAATTTTGGGGAATTATCAATACTGCCTCATAGGGATTTTTGGAAAATCCCTACCAATTGGGCATAATTGATATGAAATTTCTTAAATTGGGGAATTTGTAGAAATTTCTTAAATTTCTACAAATTCATACGAAGTTTTTACCATGCAAACTCAAAAATCAAAATGTCCTGGAAGTTTCGAGACAAAGATAGACTTTTTTGCAAGGAAAGCCTGATAATTTTCACTAGTATTTTTCTTTTCCAGTAAAACAACCAATTGGTAGAACTCGATCAATTTACAGTAACTGGTGGCAAGAGACACGAAGGGGGAGGAGGAACGGCGGCGACGGTGGCAGACAGTCGGCGGTTTGACTTTGTCCAAGTATGTGTGAGAGAGATGATGATGCACCGGCTGAAATCGCTGGTCGATGCGAGGGAACAGGGAAAAGTGAAATCGGAGGGAAAATTATCTATAAATTAGATATTTCTCTAAAGTCAATCGGAGCAGGAAAAGAAATGGCCGACCGGAGAGAAATGGCCGATGTACCTCCCGCAAAGTAGCAATGGCCGGCTCAATATAGCAGGAGAGAATTGTTTTGGTGAAAATGAGAGAGAGAGAAATGTTTTGGGGGGGAAATGGGGATATACTCTTTTATTGGGCGGTATTTTTTTTAGGATGTATAACCCCCGCAAATTATGTTAGGTTTAGCGGTATTTATTTTATGAATAGCGGGGGCTAAAACTTTCGGAAATTAATAATTTTTAGCGGCACATTTTTAACCCCCGCATTTAATATAATTTTACAGGGGTTAAAATAATCCCCACAAATAAACCCCCGCAATTATACCCATTTTTTTGTAGTGATAATTTCTTTTAGGTTATTCTTATATAAAAGTTAGAGTCTAATAAAATAACACACTAGGTAGGCGTTTGGACATGTGATTTCATGTGCCTGAAATGAAATCAACATTTGATCATGTCATGCTTTTATATCATGATATGAAATTTCAAATTTTTCAAAAAAAATATGATTTGAAAATTTCAAATCATAAATTTGAGATTTTTCAAATATAAAAATTAACCCACAAGTTTATATTTTATAAAAAGAATTTCACCATTTATATTTACCAACTATTTATTTCATATGTAAATAAAATTTATAGTTCATATTATTACTTTTATCAATTTCTAAATTATTTATATTTCATTTAACTATTAGTCTCACCAACGTATAGCTCCGTCATGATAAATATTCACTTTTTTAGAAAAGATATTTTTATTTCATTAAAAAATAATGTTTGCTCATAAAAACTCCAAATACAACTTGAAGTTTTATTTGAAAAAGTGAAAATAGATGTCAACTTTTTTTCACTTTTTTCTAATTTCAACTTCACCTTATAGTTACAAAAATCTCCCGAAAAAGATATGATCAAACACAATTCCGACTCCGACTCCGACTTCAACTCCAATTCTATTTTTTTTTAAATTTTCATTGTCAAACGCCTATAAAATTTATTATTACTTCAAATGATCTTTATTACTTCAAATGATCTCATACCTTATCATTTTTTATTATTCACTAAATTTATTATTTGATAAATATATATTGTATTTTTTCAAAATAATTTTGTGATATTATATTATACTTTTGTTATGAACTTTTACTTATTTGATAAGATTGTATAAAGAATTAGTACAATTTTGATAGTTTTCACAACTTATGAAGTTTTTTTATTTATAAAAAATAAAATACAACTTAAAATTTCAAGTTGCACATCTAAATAAAAATTTAGAAATCTCATATGATTCCTTATCATGAATTCAAACTATAATTTTATCTCACGTGATCAAACGAAAACTTATGATGATCTTAGTGAAAAGATAAGTCGATGAAAAGAAATGGCTCGTTTTTCTAACAGACGTGTAATTCTATGGACGTAATCACATGAGGTAACATCGTCCAAGTTAACGTTTCACCTACTTGCTTTAATTCGCATGTCGTGTCTAATAACGATCGAAACCACGTAAATTACATATCATCTTAATTAAAATAGCAATATCGTTAGTAGAAAATTAGCCCAAAATGCATGCTAGCTTAATTAGGATTAACCAAGTTTATATTACAAGTTATTAGTAAAGAAAATGGTAGATACGTAGTGGGTATTATGTTAGGAATGTACAACGATAGTTTACCAGTAACTTGTCATGATATGGTACTACAATTTAGTTATATTATTAAGTAGGATGCTATTCTTTATAGAGTTTTCTTGAACAAACCCCAACTAATCTCTCTTCTCTTCTCTTCTCTCTCTCTCGTTTTCTACATGGAACCAATGTAAAATTGAGAAAGAGACTTGGGGCATAACCAAACATAAAGCGTTGAAATCGTGTTCAGAGATCGGTTGAGAGGTGTTTGTTTTAAGAACATTCAGGAACGAACCGTGTGATCTAAGCCTTTTTAATTTTTTCTCTTGTTAATTGTTGTGAGTTCATAAGTTAGTTTGCATTACAAGAAATAAGGGAGATTTTGGTGTTCATTATTTGGGGATTTTCAGAAGAAAAAAATGCAGCTGAAATCATTCTTGAGGTCATCATCATTGGGCAGCAGCTCAAAACGATCGAGTTACAGTAGAAATTTTGACTTACCGGATGATACGGTGCCGGCGGAGACGTTAGACATCGGCGGGGAGTATGTGGGAGGAGCAATGTTGCCAATTTTCCTGAATGATTTGAGGAGAAATAATGATCAAGATTTAGTGGAAGTTACACTTGAATTGGATGATAATTCAATTGTTTTGTGTAGCGTAGCGCCAACACCATCACACGTTAATGCTGAAGGGAGTGATGAAGGCGAAGAAGAAGCTCCAAATGGGTTTCTAGCACGTAGTGCATCGGCGGCCTCCAAAATTCGTAGGAAATTCTCATGGACCCGATCACCGTCCGTGAGATCACGGACGTCAGCGGGGGCATCGGAGGTGGCCGATGATAATTTTCAACAACATCGTAATCATAACACTTTGTTGGCACGAGAGGAGATGAAATCGAAATTGAAGCTAGTAAGGAGTAAATCAGCGGCTCAACGTGCGCTGGGAGGGTTGAGATTCATAAGCAAAACAACTAGTGAATCAGACACAAATGTGCTATGGAAAAAAGTGGAGGCTCGGTTTCATGCTTTGGCAAAGGACGGTTTACTAGCCAGAGAAGATTTTGGTGAATGCATTGGTACATTCAAAGTTCTCAATTCATGTAAACCATATGAATGACATCTTTTTTACATTTCTAAAATTTTGTAAATCATGCATAAAATTCGTTTAGCTGATCAGATAAACTATTTTTAATATATTGAACAATGGTGTGATGATGCATGTGCAGGAATGATGGATTCGAAGGAGTTTGCAGTCGGGGTTTTTGATGCACTAGTACGGCGGCGGCGTCAAAGGACGACAAAGATAACCAAAACTGAGCTTCACGAATTTTGGTTACAGATTTCTGACCAAAGTTTTGACGCTCGTCTTCAAATTTTCTTTGACATGTGGGTTCTCTTATTATTATCTTCTTTTTTCATTTTCTTGGCCACTTTAATTTGTTGCAAAGCATGCATTATTATTATCTAAACACGAAAAACAAACTTTTTATGTCCTATATTCAGAAATAAGAATTTAAAGTCATAAACTGACATGATAAAGACACTATCAGTATACTTAAAACTATTATAACATGTTAATTTGTTTTGATTGGTCCACTTCTTGTTACGTAAAATAAATTCATTGTGGTGTACTGTGTGACAGAGGCGAATCTAGGATTTAGGGTTTATGGGTTCTCCATATTAGATAAAAATAAAATCAAATAGTAACTAATGGGATTTAAACCCATAACCAAAGAGGTCAACAAAGCTTTTACAAGTCTCTCTACTCCACTAGACCAGCAACACATTTTATTTATGAATTCTCAACTTATAATTGTTATATATTTACTAGATTTCTCTATAAAAATACTATATTCACACGAAAGTTAGTGAGTTCCCGGGAACCCCACCCGGCCTTCTAGATCCGCCCCTGCTGTGTGACCTTGCATCTGATAAGTTAATAACCTGATCATGACTAAAAAGGGATTGGATAATATAATTTACAGTTTAGGAGGAGTGATTTACAAGGATTGCTTTGGAGGGGCTGATCTTGCAGTTTTAAACCTTGTTTTCCTCGTTATTAAACTTTTCAGTTCAATAAATTTTGACTTTTGATCTTTTTTTGACCTCCTAAGTTTGGAGCGGCTATTTATAAACCAATGAGCCAGTTCATTCAGGGAAGAAAAAGCAAAGAGAAAACCAACAGACATCTATAGTAAAACATATATCATGATAATTCAATGAAGATGAGTGTTGGAAAACAAGAAAGAATAAAATCAAGTATGACAAAAGAATCCATAATACCTAATATAATTCTTAATTATCTCTTTATTTATACACTTCTTAATGATTTACGTGTGGTAATTGTAGGGCGGATAGTAATGGAGATGGAAAAATCACGAGAGATGAAGTTCAAGAGGTAAGATTATCATGGGTTAACTGCTGAATAAAATTGAGAAAGGTTAAAATTTAAGTCAACCCATATTCTATTTGTGCAAAATCCATTAGGGACAGAGGGGCATCTTCTATAATTCGAAAAGCATTACTTTAATATAGTTATCAAATATGATATTTTATAGTATTGTGAAACAGAATAAAATACGTTAATTGAGGAGGAATATTCATTTAATTTATTAATAGTAAAATATAGTTTTTCCGCAAAAATTTCTTATCGTATATATATTTTGTTCTTTCAACAGCTAATTATGCTAAGTGCATCGGCCAATAAGTTGTCGAAGTTGAAGGAACGTGCAGCCGAGTATGCTTCTTTAATTATGGAGGAATTGGACCCTGAAGGTCTTGGTTACATTGAGGTAACGTTTTCTTGTTCCTCTAGTTATCGATTTAAGTCATCCTACCACCACACAGTACAAAGATATTTTTACATAATAAATAGTATATAGTATTAATTTACTTTAACAAGTCAGTTTTCGTTTTTGTCAAGTTACTAGTAATGTTTGTCATAAAAAGTTAATTACTTTATACAAGTGACATTATATTATAAACATCTTCTTACACGGCAATTTGATAAAATAAATATTTCTTCTTTGTCAAAATAATTATCATATTTTATTTTTTAAGAGTCAATTTGATTACTTTTTAAAATTATATTGATTAACTTAATTCAGTATTTTAAAATTTAGTTATTCAAAGTTTATAAAAAAAGCATTATAAATTATAATTTCTCTTTTTTCAATATAATAAAAAATTATCATAAAATATTAATCAAAATTTACGCCAATTAAAAAAAACTATGACAAATAAAGAAAAAAATCCAATTATTTACAAACAATTACCAAACGAACTTAAGCACCAAAAAAATACTTCCTCCGTTTTGAAATAAGTGAATCGTTGAGGTATTTATTGGTGTTTCAAAATAAGTGAATCATTGATTTTTTTTTTCCAAATTTATCCTTGTGATTTGACAACCAATTAACTTTTGAAAATGTATTACAAGATCAGTTTTTTCTTTTTTTGGTATAAAAATGAAAAGTTGTGTTAAATTTATGTCTTTAATGTTTTTTCCCTAATCTGCCTGTCAAAATCCAACAATTCATTTATTATGAAATGGAGGGAATAATACCAAACAAACATTTGATAAATTCTAATCCCTCTGTTTAATTTATGTGTCATTGTTTGATCAGACACAAAATTTAAAAAATAAGAATATATATTTTTACCAAACTATTCATTACTAGAAGATGTACTATTATTATCTTTAATTAAATGAAGCCTTTTTGGTGGAATCAAATAAAGATAAAAAGTAAAATTGTTTTGATTACAAAATAGGAAAAAGTGTTATTCTTTCTAAGACAGGACAAAATAAAATAATGATACGTAGGTGCTTTTAGTAGCTATCTTGTCCAACCATGGCTTGTACATATTTGGACCCCCAAACTTCTTTTCTTTTTCTTATATATATATACTAGTTATTAATAGTCCGTATAAGGTATGGGCCTAATAAATATTTTTTAAAAATTTATTTTAATTATTGTAATTTATAATATTTTTAAAAATATCTAATATATTTTATATAAATTTTTTAAGATATTAATTATTATAATTTGTAATACTTTTTATATAATTTTCAAATAATATATATCGTTTATGGAATTGATAGTCAATTATATTTTATAAATAATTTAAATTTAAATTATTGTGATGTATAGCATTTTTTTCTTCTATTTCAATTTAAGTGTCATAATGCTTAGATGAACATAAGAATTAATTATGGGTGATATAGTAAAGTTACGATTGAAGCAGCGAAACAGACACGTCTTAATGACTCACAACAATAATTAAAAGTGATATAGTAAAATTACTATAAAAAATTCTTGTGAATTTTTTTTTTTGATTATCTTATCATTTTTTTATCTATTTTATCCTTTTTATCAAATATTATTAATTGATACAATGCTTAAATTGTCATAATAATTAATTAGGAGCGACATAGTAAAATTACGATTGAAACAACGAAACAGACATGTCTAATTAGAAATGATACAAAAAAATTACTATACAAAAATACTTGCGAAAAAAAAAATGAGTCTTATATAAAACGTCAAGTAAATTTGACATTAAATATTAATATTAATTTTTTAATACTAAGATGACTTTATAATAATTTTTTAATATTTAGATGACTTATAATAATTAACTATGGATGATACAGTCAAATTATAGGTGAAACAGCTGAAGCAGACATATCATTTTATCTATTTTACTTTTTTATCAAATATTATTAATTTTCTAATACATAAATAATTTATAATAATTAATTAGAAATGACATAATAAAATTACGGAGGAAATAATTTATGAAGTAGGAGAAACAGACATGTTGACGGAGATTTCCTGCTTCTCCTTGCCATTCTCTCTTATAAGATATAAAATAAATTAGTACTTCCTTCGTCTCAAATTATATGTCTCAAATTGAGATAACACATTGATTAAGAAAAATAATTAATAACATGATTAATTTATCATAATGTCCCTATTAAATATATTTATATTTTAATTTAAAAAAATAATTAATACAGAGAATAAAGTATAAAAAGAAAATTTTTAATTTTTTAATTAATAAAAAAGAATAAGATAAAAAATCAAATCAGGAAAGACAATAATTTCTTTTGGACGACCACGTCTAAGTCAAAACATAGGGAATCCTTGCACTGTTATTTGGACTTTGGGACCACATAAACGTTAAAGAAACAAGATCTATTTTTTTTTCTTCTTAATAATATGGTGCTCCAACTTGACTTATCATGCAACTCAACTAATTCTATAAGATATACTTTATCAATCAAGTCTCGAATAAATACGAAGAAATTATTTATTTCTTCTGTTTCATATTAGTTGATCTCTATTAACTTGATACACTTATTAAGAAAAAAATTATTAGGGATCTATTTTACCAAGTTAGCCTTGTTAATTATATTTTAAAAATATAAATTTAAATATATATAACTTATTTAGTCATTTAATGATAAGAATATTATTGAAAGAACATAATAAAATCCTCTTGATTTCATCAAAGGGACAACTAAATTGAAATAAATATTTTTAGAAAGAGGACCAACTAAAATGAAACGGAGGAAATAATATTTTATCAAATAAAAAATCAAATTGAACTTATTAAGACTAGAATACAAATAGTTTTCTTATTTAACTTCTGTGTTTATCAAGAACAAGATTGGATTTTTTTTTAAAATAATATGGTGCTTCAGCGACTTGTTGCACACCTCAACTAATTTTATAAGATATATACTCTATCAGTCAAGTCTAGAATAGATATAAAAAAATCACTTAATATTTTGGCAAAAAAAAATCGAATTGGACTTGTTAGGACTAAAAAACAAGTAGTTTTCTTATTTAAATTCTGTGTTTATCAAGTAAGATTTCAAAAATATTTATATATAATTTCTACAAATACTATAAAGTGAGGTAAAAGGGTCGGGGTGATGGGGTGTGGTGGAGGGGCCAAAGGAAAATGTCCAAAATAGACAATCTTTCATTTTAATTTATTCTAAAAACGACAGCTAGTTATATTTTTCAGAAGATGACTTTTAAGTTTTAGCTCTATGATGAACGACATATTTATATAGCTATTGAAGTATCATGTCAATGTTTAAACTAAAAACTAAACTCTAACGGCACCTCTAATATCGCTGTCCAGTCAATGAGACGAAGAAAGTAGTTTTATCTGCTCGGCGGCCGAGTGGTCTGGGAAAACGAATTTGATATTCCTATTTCCTTTTCAGTTATGGCAATTGGAAACGCTTCTTCTACAAAGGGACAATTACATGAACTACAGCAGACCTTTAAGCACAACAAGTGTTGGATGGGGTCAGAATTTAGGAACTCGTAGTAAGACCAAGAACCTAATAAAGAAAGCAAGCTATGCACTCAAATGCATCGTATTAGATAACTGGCAAAGAGGCTGGATTCTTTTGCTGTGGGCGATGATTATGGCTGGACTTTTCACCTGGAAATTCTTGCAGTATAGGCGAAGAACAGCATTTCAAGTTATGGGTTACTGCTTGGCAACTGCTAAAGGAGCGGCAGAGACTCTTAAGCTTAATATGGCGCTTGTTCTTTTACCAGTTTGTCGTAACATATTAACTTGGCTACGGTCTACTAGGGCCAAGCTCCTCGTTCCTTTTGATGATAATATCAATTTTCACAAGGTAAACTGCACCCAAACAGATCATATTGCGCACCTTCTGAGAATTTTTGTAACAATGTTTTTTCAACTGCAGATTATTGCACATGCTATTGCAGTTGGAATCTTGCTTCACGCAGGGAACCATTTAGTGTGTGATTTTCCACGTCTGATTAATTCATCTCCTGAAACGTTTGCATTGATAGCTTCTGATTTTGACAACGTGAAGCCCACTTACAAAAGCCTATTGACCGGTATTGAAGGTGTCACTGGCATTGCAATGGTGATTTTGATGGCAATTGCCTTCACACTGGCAACACGAAGCTTCAGGAGAAATGTATTGAAGTTGCCAGCTCCTTTCAATCGATTAACAGGCTTCAACGCATTTTGGTACTCTCATCACCTTCTGGCAGTGGTGTATGTGCTACTGCTGGTACATGGAGCATTCCTATTCTTGGTTCACCAATGGTGGCAGAAAACAGTAAGGGCATAGAACACGCAATTTGTTTTATACAGACTCAAAATGGAATTGTTTGACAATTTATTTTCCCATATTGCAGACATGGATGTACATCTCCATGCCGTTGCTCCTCTATGTAGCTGAGAGGAGTTTGAGAACATGCCGATCAGAACACTATGCAGCAAAAATTTTGAAGGTGACTTGCTTTATCAATCTAGTTTTCCATCTACAGAGAAATTACTCATTTTCGCATACCAATAAGCTGCACTTGACTACAGCTTCTAGCCTCCTTGTCTACACCCCTCAACAACTCAACTCTCTCCAACGGTGGCTAACAACAACTTAAGATCCCTTAAGCACCCAAAAAAAGGGGTTTACATAGAGACAGATGAGACAATCCCAACACCACGGCAAAACCATATATTCAATCAGCTGCTTCCCTAAGCAACAGAGTTTCTCTTATTCCATGCCATACAGTCCACTGCTGTTTACATTGTAAACATGACCATAAAGCACCATCAGAAATCAATCGCATACTTGCACCACAACTTTCACAAACTTCCATTGTGGAACTAAGTCAAGTGACAATTTACCATTAGCAAACTCAAAGTCAAGAGAGAGAGCCAACATAAATAAAATCATTGACTTATGGTAGACTTTTTGCTAAGTATCTAATTTGCATTCCTAGAGATGATATAAGCACCTGGTTCCTACAGTCTCCACCACCAAGACAGCAGTAAAGAAACAATAAAACCTACTGAGATAAACACAGTAGTAGGGAGAGCAGGAAAGGAACAAAACAGGAAATAAATGAAGATGATTTTCTTTGATCCTTACAGGTTTCTGTACTTCCAGGAGATGTCTTTAGCCTTACCATGTCAAAGCCTAGTAGTTTCAAATACAAGAGTGGGCAATACATATTCCTGCAGTGCCCAACAATCTCCTCTTTTGAATGGTAAGTGTAGTGTTTCTGCATTTAAGTCAATCATGCCTTGACCAACAGATATTTTGACGTACATCTTGATGTTCCTCCAGGCATCCATTTTCTATAACATCAGCACCAGGAGATGACTACCTCAGTGTGCACATCCGCATGGTAGGTGATTGGACGAACGAACTTAAGAGGGTTTTCACAGAGGATGATAGTTCAACATGTGAAATTGGCCGGGCGAAGTTTAGAGAACGCGGGAATGTTGATCAAAGAGGGTAACTTCCTTAGTGTGATTTTTGACCAGCCAAGCTTATATCAACATTTCCGTATTAGTAAGTCTAAAGGGCTTGTAATGACGCAGTTTACCTCGATTGCTTGTTGATGGACCATATGGTGCCCCAGCACAGGACTATCAAAATTATGATGTCTTGCTCCTCGTGGGACTAGGTATTGGAGCTACGCCTTTTATAAGTATCTTAAAGGATCTATTAAACAATTCAAGATCAGAAGAACTGGTACAAATCTTACTTCAAGTTAATTTGGAACTAACCAAGTAGAATGCAAAAAGCCCCAACTTACACACTCTTTGCCCATGATTCTACCTTAGGATTCAAATACTGAAACCAGCGCTTCAGATGACAGCTGGACAAGTCTTGCATCTTCAAGCGTGGCATCAAGTGGAAAAAAGAAATCACTAAGGACAAAAAGTGCACATTTTTACTGGGTTACCAGGGAACCTGGATCCTTTGAGTGGTTTAAAGGGGTGATGAATGAAGTGGCCGAGATGGATCACAAAGTAATGTAAACAGATTTGTTGCAGGATATCTTTAAGTGCCCACCCCTCCCCACCCTTTATCATCTTATCGGGAATTCTGCTATGATCTAATAGTAATGGCTCAGCTATACCTTTTCTGACAAATATCATGATTTTAATGAAACAGGGTCTGATAGAGATGCACAATTATCTTACGAGTGTTTATGAAGAGGGTGATGCCAGGTCAACTCTCATCAGCATGGTCCAGGCACTCAACCATGCCAAACATGGTGTTGACATCCTGTCTGGCACTCGGGTATGATCCATAACTACTCTCAACCAAGTCTTCTTGAAGAGAAATGGAAAAGAAATATAAAGAAGTAATGAATTTCAGCTTAGCACAATGAGCGCCATGTTCTAGCTAGAAAAAGGTTTTATTATTCGAAAGATGCTAAATTTCATGAAAAGTTTTCAACTATAATGCAGAATAGAGAGAAGCAAACTTGAGGTGAACTATTTTCCACCCAGTACTAAATGGAATTGCATTGTATCTTTACATTTTTGGTGTAAACAAATTGTGTATAGTAGATATTGATCAAATAGTAGACTTAACAGGTAACTTGTAACTGCTACTATTTTTTTGGAGGTGGCCAGCATATCCTTAATGCTGAAGAATACAACCTTACCAGTTTCAAAAAGAAAACTAAGTAAACTAATTCTGCTGCAGGTAAGGACACATTTCGCAAGGCCCAAATGGAAGGAAGTATTCAACAAAATTGCTTCGAAATATCCATATTCCACAGTAGGTAAGAAAATTCTACAACCTAAACTTTAATAAACAGTAAGCACATATGGTTCTAAGAGGTGCTATGTCGTACCGATTTGTTAACCTCTCACTCCTACAATATGTCCAAACCTCCTTCCAACGGAAATTATCACATAATGGAGGCAAAGGAAGAAATTAAATACATATAATTGAACACATGAAACATGACGCAGAACTTAATTATGCAGCAGCAGTACCAATAATAAGAATGGCATACTTTTCGACTAGATGAAGATAGAAAATATAGCTCTAAAATACTAATGCATGATGAAGTAGTACGGCACTATAAATCATAACTTATCTTTTGAAGGACACTAAGCAGAGTAACAAATGAGATGAAAAATGTGTTCTTTAAACTTAAGAAAGAAAATAACACTCAAAAAGTTAGATCAAGCTGATACCAGAAACGATTTTAGTTTCTTCATGATACGACCATTTAAAAGGAAGAAGCAACCAACAGGGCACTTCCCTGATAACTTTTTGCATTTTCAACAGAAGAGTGAACGGAAAAAGAATTAAAAAAGAGGAAGAGATTTAATAGATTGGTTAACAACATAGTTTTACGTGATTAACAGGAGTCTTCTACTGCGGGTTGCCTGCCCTAGCAAAGGATCTGAAGAAGCTATCACAAGAATTGACTTACAAGACATCCACACGATTTGAGTTCCACAAGGAGTACTTTTGAAATAGCAAATTTAGCAAATATGCGAGATGGTATTCTGTTTTTTCCTTCTCATTTTTTATAATTGTCCATATGATTAAGAGGAATGAATGTATCAATACATACCGATTCAGAGAAATGTAAATGCATATATAATACGAGTTACAATAGGGAAAGAAGTCAGAATAGTGAGTTCTATCAATAGGAGAATGTAAATATTTGTCCTTTGGGATCTCCACAAAAAGATTTTTCTACTGACGCAAGAAACCAATCATGTTTGTCGTTACAGTATCAAATACATAAAACCAATATTGTCCCACTATTATGCACCTATGTGTAGGGTGTGACGATTGGTATATGACATACTCGGTGCATTTGTGAATATCACTAAGTTACAGGTGTGAGGATGAAGAGGAGAATTAAAGAAAAGGAGGCA
This sequence comes from Capsicum annuum, assembly GCF_002878395.1. Lineage (NCBI taxonomy): Eukaryota > Viridiplantae > Streptophyta > Magnoliopsida > Solanales > Solanaceae > Capsicum > Capsicum annuum. The sequence goes on along the minus strand of NC_061117.1, from coordinate 89,468,238 downwards.
AGGCAAGGTAGTATAAGGAAAAGAAAAGGAGGGTGTGATGCTGCTTTATGAGCCCAAGTAAATGACAAATCCAGCTACTACAAGGCAGTTATACCTATCAGCTTTCCTAAGCAATCTTACAAAAAATTCTTTCCAACTTCAAGATACATAAATTGTCTCATATATTTGTTTCTATGTTTTATTTTATGTTGTCAAAAAAGGTCCAAGGATATATCAGAAATTATTGAAGGAAGAGGGTTATCAATAAATTAGCATCAAACACTGGGAAACAATGAATATAAGTACAATTCAGTGCTTAAGCAAAAAAAAGCCATAAGAGACTTCTGTATAACATGGCAAAAAAAGGTACAGTGTGATACCTACATGGAAAATGAAATTACAATCAGAAATTGTAAGTATCCAAAACTTGTTAGTCCTTCAATCCCTTGAGAAGTTTGGAAGCCCATAGGCGTACACGACGCTTCAGTGTATAACCGACAAATATTCCAGCAACGAAGCAAATGGCACAGAACTTTGAGCAAGTCCACAGTGATACTGCTTGTCTACAATAAAAGATGTACATCTTTACCATGAGAGTGTCACCCATTTTCATTTGTCACATTTCTCGCAAAAGGAATTAACGAAATCCAACAAGGATACTAGACTAACAAAAGCTATAACGTACTTAGCTAGTTAGCTTGGGTTTCAAATGAAATAGCTTTAAAAGTTCAGCACAAAAAATGTGGAGCTGGCCATTGGTAATGATAGCTGGTGATAATACTAGATGTAAATGCAAGGATCCTCAATCTGGAGTCCTAGCCTAGATACACCTTTCTACCATATAGAGACATGTATTTAATGATTAATGACAATAAATCAAGATATCTCTATATTTGTCTGATAAAAACAACAACGTACCTAGTGAAATCCCACAAGTGGGGTCCGGGGAGGGTGGTGTATGCAGCCTTACCCCTACTTTTGAAGGTAGAGAGGTTGTTTCCGATATACCTCAGCTCAAGTAACGCATATCCAAAACAGTAAGAAAGGGAATTCAGTAATGAAGAAACCATATAGAAAATAGTAGAAAAAAGAACAGTAATGTAAAAATGCTCCCAGGCACATTTACCAATGACACACTCTCTCCTACTTTCTAGGATTGCAAAACTTACGTTTTCCGGTAGACTTGCCGGAATTGATCGTCTTTCTTTCAAACAATTCAGTTTTTACATCCTGTGATTACTATTTTTCTAAATTTCCTTCTTCTTCCTAGTTTAGGAACTATGGGGGAAATCTGAACGTGGATAGAATATAAATTGTCAACGGTCAAACCCAATGGGAGATAAGATTTTCTTTGTTTCAGATGATAAGTCCTTTGAAGTTACAAATATCAGTGATGATTTTCCCAGATGGTTCTCAATTACAGAATGCGGCAGTCGTTTCTCAAGTAACATCAAAATAGATGAAGATAACCTAAGGTGGGTCTTCGACAATCTCAAGCAAGCTTCCAAGGGTGCAGTGGATCTTTACAGGAGATTGCCGCGGAAACAACATGATATTCAGAGTGTACCAAAATTACAATGTTTACGGGAGATTTATAAGAACTGAGATTTGGTTGGGCGAGAAGAAATTGGTTGTGATAATTCCAGAAGCTGGACATAACTGGGGGTGGATAGATATTGCAGATAAGATTCTTAACTTTTTGGGTAAACGGAGGTACCCCAAAAAACCTTTCTTCACCGGCATCTCAACTGAGAACGTACTCCGTTACAACGAAGTTGCCGAGTTGGTCAGATTTGAGTCAAAACAATGATGTCAAAAATTCCCATCCTCTGAGCAGATGCCTTGTTGGTGTCTTGAACGATCCCTTCAACCAGAGCCCCAACTCCGAAGTGATACAAAAATGGTTCATCAATAGGTGAAAAATTACTGTAGGCCTCAAAAGTCACTCCATTAGCCCACAATCAATTGTTGTTTGAATTTTCGTCGAGGCAAGAAACCACTCGCATCAAATCTGGTGATTGGTTCTGGAATGGTAGGCGTCTATCTCTTGCTTGGTGGTTTCCCATGATCGGAACCTCCTCCGCAAAGTCGGAGCACAAATGGGTTAAAGCTTTTGGAATTCCTTTGCATGCTTGGTGTCCAGACACCTTTCGCAGACATTATTTGCTTGTTGGAGACAAAAGTTGTCAATTGGTCATCACAAATGATTCAACAAATGTGGAGCAATAGATGGGCTGGCTGGATCGAGCTCAAAGCAAGTGGCAGCAAGGGTGGGATAATAAATTTTTGGGATAAAAGGTTGTGGAATTGCATTGACAAACAGCAAGGTTCATACACTCTCTTTTGTATGTTAGAAAGTTCTCAAGAAGAATTCCGATGGTGCTTCACAAGTGTTTATGGCCCTCATTCTAATCTAAAAGGGAGGAACTATGGCTCGAGCTTGCCTCTATTAGAGGAATTTGGAATGAGCAATGGGTTATAGGTGGCGATTTCAATATATGCAGGTTTAAAAGTGAAATAATTGCATCTGAAGATCAAAAGCCATGCAAAGCTTCTCAAATACCATCTAAGATCCTTTACAAGGTACTTTCTATACTTGGTCTAGAGGAGAAAATTCTATTCAAGCATCCAGAATAGACAGGTTTTTGATCTCATCTGAATGGAGCGACACCTTTAAAGCTGTAAAACAAATTGCTCTTCCAAAAGTTATTATAGACCACAGACCTATGCTTTTGGAAAATGGGGATTGGGAAGGCAATCCTTCTTCCTATTTTAAATTTGAAAATATATGGTTGCAAGAGGAAGGATTCTTAGATAAATTTAAAGAATGGTGGCAAAACTACTCTATTGGGGGTAGTCCATATTTTATTTTATCTTAGACATTGAGGTGTCTTAGAATAGATATCATTGTTTGGAAAAGAGAAATCTTTGGCAAGCTAGAAACTAGAAAGAGCAAAGCACTGGATGAACTTATGGCTATTGAGCAGGCAACCAAAAATAGGCTTCCATCCCAAGCAGGAAAAGATAGATTTTGGTCCTAAAAATGGAATTACAACAGATTGCTAAGGCTGAAGAAGTGTCATGGAGGCAAAAAAAAATGAGGTGTTTATAGCTCAAGAAGGGTGATAGAAATACCAAATATTTTCAGAAGATTGCAAATTCCTATAGGAGGAACAATCAAATTGATATATTAAAGGTGGAAGATGAGATTATTAATGACAAAGATCAAATCAAGAATAAAATTCTCGACTTTTATCAAAGATATTTACACTGAAAAAGAGCAATGAAGGCCTACTGCAACCTTTGATAATCTAGGCAGCGTTACTTTGGAGGAAAAAGAATGGTTAGAAAGAGCTTTTGAAGAGGATGAAATTCTTCCAGCAATTAACTCTTGCGCTCCTCTGGGTCCTTACAGCTATACTATACCATTTTACCAGAAGACATGGGGTTTCATTAAAACTGATGTTTTGGGGGCAATGCATCACTCCATCAACACTATTACATGGTTAGGTACAACAATACTTCTTTTATTGCTCTTGTTTCAAAAAAAAAGATGTTATTGAACTTAGAGACTACAGGCCAATAAGCCTTATTGGCAGTGTCTAGAAAATTCTTGCCAAGAAAGACTTAAAACTGTAATTAGGACGCCGATTTCAGTGCAACAAAATGCTTTCATCAAGTTCACGTAAATCACAAATGTTGTTTTAATAGCTAATGAAGCTCTAGACTGGAAGCTCAAAAGTGGAGAGCTAGGTATTTTGTGTAAACTGGATATTGAAAAAGCCTTTGATTAAGTCAGTTGAACTTACCTCTTAAATATGTTGAGGAAGATGGGTTTTGGAGATAGGTGGATTAAATGGATCAAATACAGCATCACTACAGTCAAATACTCTGTTTTAGTTACCAGAAGTCCAGTTGGATTTTTTTTTCGCAAAAAGGCATTAGACAGGGTGACCCCCTCCCACCCTTCCTTTTTATTCTTGCTATGGAAGGCCACAGCAAGATGTTGGACAGAGCCAATCAGTTGCAGTGGATTGAGGGCTTTACTATGGGAAACAATGCAGATATCCCAATATCAGTTTCTCATTTGCTTTTTGCCGATGATACCTTGATAGTCTATGGTGCTGAAAGATCCAAAGTAGAACATCTTAACTTAACCCTTCTAATATTTGAAGCTATTTCAGGTCTCCACATCAATATGCTCAAGAATGTGATTTACCCAGTGAGTGTGGGGTCTTTATCAGCAACCTACTTGGGTCTACCTTTCGGGGCAATATAAGTCCAGCGATATTTGGAGTGGTGTTATAGAGAAGGTAGAGAAAAGGCTGGCTACTTGGCAGAGGCAATATCTTTCAATGGTGGTAGATTAACTCTTATCAATAGTGTCATGGATAGTATACCCACGTATCTCATGTCACTATCTCCATTGCCTAGTAAAGTCTTGAAGCAGCAGGTTAAAGTTAGGAGGAACTTTCTTTGGGAGGGTAACAATGAAGGGCTTAAGTTTCACTTAGTTAAATGGTCTAATATGGTTAGACCAAAGCAATAAGGGGGGTTGGGAATCAGGGACCTAGCCAAGCATAACAAAAACATGTTGTTACAGTGGCTATAGATATATGTAATGGAGGGTAATAGCTTATGGAAAGTAGTAGTTACAGCCAAGCATGGTAAACTAAACCACTGGTGTACTAACCAAAGTAATTCTCCACATGGGATAAGGCCATGGAAACATATATGAAAATATCGGGAAGATTTCTTTCAAGAAATTTCATTCAAAGTTGGGAATGGCCGAAAGTGAAATTCTGGGAAGACAAGTGGCTTGGGAATTTCCTTTTGCACATGATCCTGACTCTACAGTTGCACAAAACAGAGAGGGCAATCACTGGAATTTACTATACAGGAGAAACTTCAACGATTGGGAGCTTGAGAGCCTGTTTGAATTAATGGGTAGACTGAAAGATTCCAACATAACCCCTCAAGCTACAAATATCTTTTGTTAGGGTCCTAAGGCAAATAAATACAGTGTAACGGAAGGGTCTAAATTGCTGAATGCCCGAAATGATATCATAGATTTATGGCCATGGAAGCTTATTTGGAAAACAAAGTTACCGCCGAAGGTAATGGGCTGCAGTTGGTTGGCATTGCTGAATTCTTGTTTGGCACTCGACAATCTTTGTAGAAGAAATTTCCAGCTGGTTAGTAGATGTTTTTTGTGTCGGGAAAACACAGAATTAGTTAATCATCTTTTCTTGCATTGCGTAGTGGCTGCGGATATGTGGCATGTGTACCTTTCCCTCTTCAATTTGAAAGGGGTGATGCCTCAAACTATCAGATACTCAAGACCGTATGTATTTTTTGGTGCCTAAGGACAGAAAGGAACCGTAGGTGTTTTGATGGAATTTCAACTCCTATTCAAATTCTCAAGACCAAATGTTTGTTCAATCTATTTTGTTGGTCCAACCCGACATACATGAGTAGTTCTACTTCTACTGCTTACGTAGATTTCATTGGCTCTTTAACTCTAGGCTGTCCATAGTCATGTTAAGTCTTCTTTAGTTTTTTTGATTTAGTGGCTGGCTCCTGGGTTTTAACTTTTATATTGTAATGGATCTAGCATAACTACTTTTGTACTCTTTGCATTTGCTTGATACCGAAATGAAACAACTTACTTCAACAAAAAAAAAAAAAAACAAACAACAACCAGTATGACAAAGGAAGTAGAGGAAACAACATGTAAAAATAAAAAGATCGAAGAATAAGGTAGTAGGGGAGTACTAACAATACTACTACTAATACTACTGTAAAAACTATTCTATTTATTTCTCTTCCTCTATCTCATACTCATTTGACCCCTTTCCTTCGTACATATCCATTATTACTACATATTCCGAATACTAAAATTATCGAGCAACTCAAAAACTTATCTTTCTTTTTCTGCAACAAATACTAAGATCCATGAATTACAATACAAGAATCTAGGAATACTATGCCCCGGCAAAATACTTTTAAACACGAAAGCATATACATCTAAAGCAAGGTTCTTGATGTTAGTCGACCAACTTCCGCACCAATTAAGTTCAGATATCTTGGAGCAAACATAAATCACATCGCAAAACTTGGAAGGTTTCTATGAGTTCAAACCCCCCCCCCCCCCCCCCCCCCCCCCCCACCCAAAAAAAAAATTCCCTAAAAGCCTCAAACGCCACTATTTTAATGAATCAAATATAGGTGAAAAAGGAAAAAAATCATGTGTCACGCCTACTCTGTTCACTTTTACTTGTTTGAAGTTTGGTTAGTAAGTAGCACCAACAAAAGTACAATAGTTATTGCTTACATGAAAATAAAATTTACAACAATCAAAGAAATCATGAACGTTCATATTGTAGAAGTTACATATAGAGAACATACCCATATACACTCTCACACACCTTTTTCTTGGACATTAACCATAAGAAAATAGTTCAAAAAAGAAATACTGAATTAGTGTACAATTTTTTAAGCTCGTGTATGATAGTCCCTCTGACAAATGATCAACCTCCAAAAGCCTTCTTCATAAACTTGAAGTTGATATTATAAATAATAATATAAAGAACTATTTCAAATATGAAACAAAAAGAATACTCTTAAATATGAATCTCATGAAATAAAAAATTATGACTTTATATAGATAAAAGTGGAGGAGTATCAAAAGGTATCTTATATTTCATAATTAAATAATTGGATGTTATGAAAACTTAAATGTCATGAAGTTAATGATATTATAAAGAATAGAAATTTAATAGCTGATGGGTTATGAAGGTAAAAATTAGAAAACAAATAAAAAAAATTAAAATTAACTATTGAAGAGCAAAAATAAAAATAAATAATATATATATATATATATATATATATATATATATATATATATATATATATAAAGGGAGAGAAAAATGGACACTTTTCTTGAGCTGCGGAAATGATTTAAAAATCCCCCATATCCCCAAAATGACAAATCAATTTCGATTGAAAAAAGACAATATTTATAGAGGTATATATTATCAAGTTTCTTGATTGAATAAATAAAAGAAAATAAAAAGAACAAAGCAAAAAAAGGGTGAATTAAGAAAATGATATAATTATCATTAATAGCATTAATGATGGAAAGAATTAAATATGACTATTTTTAATATTTTATAAAATTTTAAGGTGAAATTTATGTCTTTTAAAATTGAAATAAATTCTAAAAAAGGACAAAAAAATTTGGAATAGTCAAGGTGCGCACAAGGTGGCTCGATAAATAATTAGGAGGATGGATTCAAGATTCTTACTTTGTGAGCTGTTCAAAGTGAAGGGCAGCGACATGGATGTTGTTGTCCCATTGTATTCTGGTTCTTTCCCAGTTGGACATATAATAGAATTTCTCAAAAGGCTGCATCAATGAGAGAAAAAACCAACAAATATAAGAAATGATAGCCTTTCTCTGATCATTAGCGAAGCCAAAAAGGATGAAATTCAAAATTGTTCAAGAACTTACTTAATGTTTTAGCCGTAAACCTTGGCACAGTAAAAGACAAGTCTTTAGAAAAAACCAACAAGAACCCCATCAAAATATACTCAAGAAAACGACAAGCAACAAAAGGGCAGCCCAACACACGAAATATTCCACGTTCACGTAGGGTTCGGAGAAGGGTCACACCACAAAGAATACAATATACGCAGGCTACCCTAACACAAGCATTTCCACAATCTAAATTCGTGATCTATAGGCCACGAGGAGACAACTTTACCATTGCTCCAAGACTCCAGCCGATGGCCCCTTTAAGTATGAGAAAATTAAGTAAAGATAAATGAAACTGAGGGACTTACAAATTAGTCAGTTGAGCTTTTTAATTCAAAAACTCATTTTTATACAAAAACATAAAAATTTTCTTTGTTTACAAGATTTTACTTTTTTGGTCAAATTGACATTACCGCTTGACATGTCATATATCTTCCTACCTTTTGACTCACTTTCTTTACTTTATCAAAACAATTAAAAATGACTATCACTCTAAAAAATCCATAAAATAGAGATAGCAGCAACAACAAAAAACTCTAATCCTATATAAAATCTACTTCTCCTTTTTATCCCTAAAAAAATCCCTAGCCCAAAACTCATCATCACCAATCTTCTCCTCTCTCTGTATTCCTCTGTGGTCTCCCTCCCCCCCAATAAAAACTTTATTTTCTTTCATCAATTCTTTCAATTTTTAATTTTTTTCTTTCATAAAATTAAATTGTGAATAGTAGAAATCCTCAAGAACTTGTTAATGATCTCCCCTTTAACACCAAAAAAGGGGGATCACTGTTTCTTCTGCTTTCTCTTTTGACTCTTGCAAAGAAGGTTGGTACTTTCGATACATCGGCATTGACCCTTAAACCACTCTTTTCTTTTTTTTTTTTTCAAAACTCAAAATCTTAATTTTTTTACTCCTTTATTTTGTTTAACTGAAAAAGTAAATTTTTTTTTTTTTAAAATTGAAGTTGCAAAAAAAATATGTTGCTTTACAAGCCAAACAAGAATCAAACCGAAAAAGAGAATCGGATTTTGATTAGTATTACGATTCTAGGAATTGTCGGTCCGATCCGATTTGTTGTTAATGAAGAGTAACTTTTGGCTGATTGTATTGATACTGCGTTGATATCTTAATAGTCAAGAATCAAATCTTCTTTCTTTATCTACTCAAATAAGAGATAAAGAAAGCAAATGAAACTTTGATTATTATTTTTTATTTTTTCTTAGAAGAATTGTTAATGCTACTTGGTGAAGAAAATAGGAGAAAATCGAGGATTATTTCAAAGAGGTGAAATTTATCTTTTTGTTGCTAGTATAACGTGTGAAATTAAATGATATTTAATGAATTTATTAATAAACAAATGGGTAGAATTGAAAAATGAATTAATTTAAAAAAAAAGCTCAAAAAATCAAAAAGTAGATAAATAGGAATGCTGAATTTTGAGGCATGCCACATCAGATGCCTCTAATATATATATTGATTAGTATTAGTATCCACGTGATGAACGGCCAATATATAAAAGAATTAATTATTATATATTAATATCATATTTTATATTCTTTTTTTAATTAACTTTTTGGTGAGACTCATCGACCTCTTTTATTCCAATTCAAATCTCTACAAAAAAAGTTTATTTCAAAGGAAAACTAGCCCAAAATAGAAAACAAAAAACTCTCCCTAAGAATGAAAAGGAAAAGTAAAAGAAAAGAAGAAGTAAACAAGCAAAAGAGGAAATCAGAAGCCTAAGTATCGAAGGTTCCGCAGCTGGCGATCCATCTTCTTCACTTCGATGGCAATTTGATAGCTAGTGGAAATCTCGACTCTAAGCTAATTTTTGATTTGTTGAGAAAACTAAGCTAAATTTTTAGCTGGAATCTTGTTTGAGTTGATTATTTTCTATTATTTTTTCTATAATTTTTAGGTAGGTTCCATCTCAAGACACCCCAAAAAGCTCTCACTGGGTACTATGGTAACCAAACCCTAGAAATGAAGAAACTTATTTAAGATATAGATGAGCTAAGTAGTCTATAAATCATCTCAGGTAAGAAATCCAGCTAGATCTGTATGATTGGTTCCCAGCAGAGAGTGACTATGTTGAAAAATCATTTGATACTAACTTCTTCTCCTTTCCTTTAGCAGAATGAACCTCCCAATGAAGTTAATACCACTATCAAAGGTCAAGAGTAAGAGATAAAATCAAAAGGTTTGTCTTCTAAAATAAATCCTCTTCTTGATGATATATCTACAATTCTTTTACAAGTCAATTTTTGTTGTGTTTATTTTGAGCTGCCCTGTGCATTTCTTATGTGCATTGTGTTCCCTTGTGTGATACCCTTCAGTTTTTGAAAACGTAGCCTTGGAATTTATTGTTTATCTATGTTTAGCAATTTTTTTACTCTAGTAGAAATATCTGCAAACTGAGTATACTTAATTGGTCCTGTAAAATAAACAATGTTAGCTAAAAAATCCACAACTTTATTTCCTTCTCGCATGGTGTGGGTGAAAGTTATACATTCCTTGTTTCTCCATTCTTTAATCCTTTTCACCTCCATGCTCCCTATCCATGGGACCTTTCATCTGGCGTCAATAATTTTATTTATTAGTAAAGAATTTATTTCCACTTTCAAAAGTAGTAATTATTGCCTCACACAATATTCAATACCCTTTTGAATAGATTTGGCCTTTGCATACAAGCTTGATGATCTAGGAATAGTGCAGGCACTAGCACAAATAAATTTTTCCTCTATCATTTCTAATACAAAAAGCCCAAGACGCACCATCGGTATTGTATTTGAATGCACCTCTTCTAAGAAATTGCCTGTTGGTAGGTATGCAAGTAACCCCTGACGTAAGACTTTCAAAGATATATACCATTAAAGGCTGGGTTTTAGGAATAGCATTTAGCCAAGGGTATTTCATCAAAGCATAGTGATATAGATTAAGATCTATATCATAAAATACCCGATTGCTAGTCATGTTGCCTCTATACACTACATTGTTTCTCCATTTCTAGATTTTCCATACAATAAAAACAACAATCTTTCTTAGAAGAGGTTTTAACTTTTATGCGCACTTGGTTTTCCACCATTTAACAATAGTATGCTTTATCTGAATAAAAGGCCCATGAACACCAGCAACTGCAACATATCTCCTCCAAATATTAGTAGCAAATTCTCTTGTTAAAAATAGATGCTCTATAGTTTCTAATTGAGGGTTTAAGTAACACCTACAGCTTGAAACTATAACAATTCCACATCTATCCACAATATAATCCATATGAAGCTTCTCTTTCCACAATATCCATAAGCAAAAAGATATTTTTCCTTCCTATTTCTTACCTTGTCCCAAGTTGCTTTGACTATAAATTCCCCACACTTAGATAAGCTCCACCAAGGTTTATCACTTTTGTTAGATATATCACCTAGAGGGAGATGAGTTGTGATATGCTCCACCACCTGCATAGAAAGATTTTGAACCAGAAGAGGGACATTCTATTGCCCATTATTTAACACACCACTTACTTTATCAATATTCTGATTTATAACAAAACCAACAGGTAAAATGCTAGCAAGTGATTCGAGTCTAGTTTAATTATCAAGCCAAAAACTTGCATTTCCTAACCTTGTCTCCCACCATATGTGACTTTTCATTAAATCTCTTGCTTCTAGCACCGTCTTTCATAAATGTGAGCCACCCTTCCATTGGACTAAAGTAGGATTGAACTTCTTGCAATATTTATTCCACATAAAAGTAGACCACAAAGTTCTAGAAGTTCTGAATTTCCACCATAGTTTTGCAAAAAGAGCTTTTGATCCTTCAAAAAAGGACCTAAATCCCAAACCTACTTTCTTTTTAGGTATGCAAACTTTCAACAAAACTAACAAATGTCTACTTATTCCTTCTTCTTTGTTACTCCAAAAGAACATTGCAAAAACTTTATACATTTCATTGATGGTAAATTTGGTTGAAGCCATAACTGAAAGCAAATATAAAGGCATACTTTGAAGGACACTTGTGATTAGCACTGCCTTACCAACATATGAAAGTAGTTTACCCTTCTAATTTTACAAATTGTCATTTATTTTCTTTATCTAATCATTATAGTACACCTTCTTCTTTCTATAATGAAAAATAAGACATCCAAGATATTTGAAAGGAAAAGTAAACTTGGAAAAACCTGTCTAAGTATCTACCTATTGTTCCAGAGTTGTAGAGCAATTTCTGTGCATATAGAAAGCACTCTTTTCTCTATTCACAAGTTGGACCGAGGTTTTTTCATAATGTCTAAGAATCTCCATGGTTATTTGAACTGATTATTCTTTTACAGAAGTGAAAATTATTGTATCATCTGTATAAAGCTAGATGATTGATCTTAGTACTCCATTTAGGAAGTCCAAAACCCTAATAATTGTTCCTATCAAGTAAATCGTTAAGTGCTCTTGATAGGACATCTGCTGTAATAATAAAAAAGGTTGGAGATAATGGGTCCCCTTGTTTGACACCTCCCGTGGAATTAAAAAATCCATGTGTTTGCCCATTGAAAAGAATTGAATATCAGTTATTATCAATCTCCATATCAGCTCTACGAAAGCTTCTGAAAATTCCATTTTATTAAAAACTTTACTTAGAAATAACCAAGAGACTCTATCATAGGCTTTTTCCATGTCCATTTTAATAAAAATAAATGATCTCCTGTACGAGGAGAACATTTTCTATAATGCATCTTCCTTTAACAAAGCTTGACTGATTGCATGAAATTAATTTACAAAGAATATTTTTCAATCTATCATGAACTACTCTAGAGATAACTTTGTTGATAAAGTTACTGAGGCTTATAGGTCTAAGATCAGCAAAGCTCTGAGGATTAGCCTTCTTAGGAAGTAGAATCAGGTTAGTATGAGTGATAGCTCTAGGAAGTGTATTTCCTTCAAAAAAAAACCTTTCACTAGTTCCAAAATATCTTGTCCCACAACATCCCAACAAATGTGATAAAAGGTACCTGAAAGACCTTTAGGGACACAAATACTTTCTCCCTTTAAACTGAAAACAACATGTTTGACTTTCTCTATTTTTGGTATCACATTAAGTTCCTTATTTTCAGCTTCTGATATTCGATGGGGAATGTGTTCAAGAATAGTGAAATCATGACTTTCCTCACCCATGTGAATTGATTCTGAAAGAAATTTATAGCTTTTGTAGCCATCAAATTTTTATCTTCCAACCATTTTCCATCACAATCTTGAATTCTTTTGATTTTGAGCCTTTATTTTCTTTCCTTTACAAAGTTATGAAAAAAAGTTAGTATTTCTGTTTCCTTCTGAGAACCAGATAAGTCCAGCCTTTCGTCTTCAAAACTCCTTTTCATAATGCAAATATAATTTCAACTCTGCTTGTGCCTGCTGAAGAACACTTTTTGTTTTCAGGGGAGGAGTCTTCTTCAAAGAGTTGCTCTTTTAATTTACCACTTCCTCTCTAATGAGAAGATTCTGCAAAAGTCTCTTTGCTCCATTTGGATAAAACCATTTTTATATGTTTAATTTTATGCTTAAACTTATAAAAACAATTACCCTCTTTGTCAGTATGCCGAATCTCTCTTAAGTGTCTATAAAACTTCCATGCTTAGCTCCAAATTGGAAAAATTTAAAAGGCCTCTTTTAACTCTGATTATTCTAACCCAAGGTAATAAGGAAGGGGCATGGCCAGAACTAGTTTTGGCTAGATGTTCCACTTCCCTATTTGAGAAATAGTCTTACAAGGCTTCATTTGTGAAAACTCTATCTAGTCTCTTGAAATTACAATATGAACCAAATCTTCTATTCCACCATGTAAAAGGATTTCCTTTGAAAGGAATTTGTTCCAATTTACTTGATTTGACATAAAAAACAAAATCCTCATATTGTTGATGCATCACAGGAAGACCACTAAGATTTTATTCTTTATTTAAAATTTTAATAAAATCTCCCCCAATAATCCAAGGATAAGTCATGTTCAAAGTGAGATTGTAGATACTATTCCACAAAGACTGTCTCTCATTTTCTGAACATTTAGCATATATTAGTGTGATAATGTAGTATCTGCCAATGTCTTGGAAAAATAACTCAAGAGTGATTTTCTGATCTCTGTCCATGATAACTTCCACATCTATCTATTCCTTGACAAAAAATCCATATTTCTCCATTGTAATTTTCTCCTACATAAGACATTTTTAATCTCTTCTTGTACTTTTGTATTTGATTAGCTCTTTGGAAAGGTTCTAACAAAGCTATAAAACTAAATTTATGAAAATTACTAAGCATTTGAACCTTGGGAAAAGCCTTTTGGGTTCTCACTGATCTAAGATTCGATATTAGAGCTTTCTTCATAAAGTACTATTGGATTTGGAAGCTGCACTTCTCGTCAAGACTCCTCTTTCAGTTCTTTTCTTCTTTTTCTTGGTGTGCTTGCTAGAGTTAACCTCTGGTAATGACATAACCCCATTTAAATCCTTTTTATTTGGTACTTGCAGGTGTATCTTCAAATCCCATATATGTCACAATATCTTGGAGTTTCGTGATGGGTGATTTGTCCTTTGCTGTACATTCTCCTCAATTACAAGTGGAGGGTCTTCTATCAGATCATTTTGTTGATCAAGTTCAAAAGCACATTGATTATTTGCAACTGTGTCCATTTTCTCTTCTTCATCTTTTCTATTTTCACCACTACCATATGTTGATATATTTTGCAAAAACCAATTTTTAGTAGTCTCGCTAACAAAATTATCAATATTAGTGCCTACTTCTCCCCCTCTAGTTGTTCACCATCATTAGTACTAGAGGTTGCATCGCCTGGTTACTTTTGTGCTTTGGCATTAACTTTTGGTTTTCATTTTTGTAAAAAGAATTGTAGACCCACTCTTTTGTGTTTTTTTCATCTTTGTTTCCAGTACAATTCTCATTGTTATTATCCAGACACAGAGATTCTTTTACAAAAAAAATTGGGCCAAAGGTCAGAGAAAGATATCTAGGCCATGACTTGCATCGTTTCTTCACCAACTTTGAATTTTGCATCATAAGTAAGAGGCCTTATTTCACATGACACTCCATCTTTTGCAGTAGTTAATAAGCATTATTAGACATCATATTTACAAAATCTTCAAACAATTCAAAACACATAATAATATGCCTATTTCTCAATAGCCCAATTTTGCATCCACCTTTTACATTGCATTGCTTGGGAATCAGGCCATCCGTATGAAAACTTTCCAATCATTGTATATTGGAAATTGTCAATGGTGTTCATACATTTTACTTTATCCTCAGTTTACGTAATTCTAGGTATACCATCTTTATAAGTGGGCTTCTTCATTAGCAAAGGTTGAATTTGATGTGTTTTGCCATTTTGTGGAAAATTAATATTTAAAGGCTTCAATAGGGGGGAATAATTACATGTTGTTATATCTCCATTGGGAAAAAGCGTAGGCATGGTTGGCGATTTATGGTCATTATCTGTGGTTTTGTAGGTAAGATTTAAAGGAGTGGTGTTAGGTAATATAGGAAATTAACTATCACTAAGAAGTTGGGGAGGCTGGCTAGTCGTAGAAATCAATTGTTCAATGTTCGAAGAGGCCATGATCGGATTATAAGGCAAGTGTTGTCATGACCCGAACCAAGGCCTGGCCGTGACGGGCATCTCTAGTCCACCGAGGACCCAAGACCACCCCCTTATCCTTGTCAACCAGATTGAAATACGACATAACAGTGGAACTCCAACATAAATGAGATAGAAAAAATATGATTCAGACTCAAAGAAGTCTATAAGTTCAACAACCAATCCCATGTCCACAGTACTTGTCCAACAAAGCCTCTAACAAAAACCAACGATAAATTATTCGGGACATGGTCTCGACCATATCCAAAAACAAATCTATGATAAAGAGTCAATACATAATGAAACCTAAAAATTGAAATAGGGTCTTCCGAAGGATGAAAGCTCACCACTTCAGTCTGACTCGCGAGCTGTCCCATGATCACCTAGTCATTGTGTAGAAGGAGTAGAAGTATAGCTAGTTCCGGCATCGCGTAAGCATACAACATCTGAAGACGGTTATCAGTTGGAGCGATAACATGTAACTCAGAGAACAAGGCTTAACATGCACTTTAAAACCTTAGCCTGGATTGTGTAGCTTAACCGTCATATAATAGTACCCACGGGCTATATGGGCCCCAACTCTCACCCCCAATCAGGCTCCAATGCGTGTAGCTGCACAAATTGGATAATAATCTCATATATTTGCATAGAGGACTCAAACCGCCCAATCATATACTAAGGCGACTTAAGCACCCGATCATGTAATGTAATGTAGGGGACTCAAACCTTCTATTCACGTAATAATAATAATAATATGGTGGACTCGAACCATCTGGTTATAAGGAAGGGGAGTCAAACCCTCAATCCATTTAGACCATCGCGTCGAGAAATGTAGTTTCCAGTATTGGTCCCTCGGGCCGTCACTTTCACGGACCAACTACACAATCCTCTTTTAAGCCCCATTAAAGCATTTATCACACATTCCCATTAATTAAACCATATTACACATTAAGGAATACATTGTTGGTATCGTCCTACCAACCCCACTTGCAACTTGCAAGGTAACAACCCCCTTGGTTCAATTATACATTACCTTGGGGAGTTACGCAACCTTATAAGGTTCAATGTAAAACCATTATGCTTCATTATCCTTTCACATTATGCAATAGTTCAATGTGCATACTTTGCATATTTAAAACCAATTTCACAATATAGGATTGATGTCATAATCACTTCAATGGTCAATAATATTCACAAATTGGGGAAATCACAATCCCTTAGTTTATTCACCATACCCATGCATCCCACAAGTTTAAAACCATGAATAAAGCATAAACAATCATATGTAAACCATGGGAAACATTGTTCAAAAGCAAACATTCAAAACCCCTCAACCTATGTTCCAATACCAATATCAAAACCACATGAGTTATAATCTAAAACACATGCTTTTACAAAATAATAGTTAGAAAAGAGTAACATCCCTTAGAAATACAAAGATTTGTGGGCAATTGAGATTTTGGAAGCCGAATAATGAACGTACGTTGTAACCCTTATGCTTTCTTGGGGTTTGGAGTTTAAGAGTGAAATAATCAATGTTGTGTCATGAAAACTGATGGGAATATGCTAATGTAATGTTTAAAAGTCGTCCCTAGCCAAAAGGACCTCATTACCCCTCATCCCAATTAAATAAAATAAAACAGCTGCATTTTTACATAGGTCTGTGGCACGGTCCTTCTCACGGAGACTAACCTTTGTGTCGCAGACCTTAATGCGGAGACTAGCCGATGTGTCGTGGAGGATATTGCGGAAGCCAACCTCTATGACACATTGTTATCGCAGAGGCTTACTGTCTTCGTAACCAAAACCACCCCGAATCCTATTCAAAAATTCTGAAACTCCACCAAGACACCCCTTTAACTTACCTATATATAATTTAAGTCAAAAATCTATGTTTTGAACATAGGGAGGCCAAAAATAAAGATGCTCAAAATATGGGGTTCTTACATTATCCCCCTTTTATGACCATTCATCCCTGAATAATGAGCTAGGACACTTTTCGCATGAGATAAACAATATTACACCAGAATCTAATGATAAGCATGGATGATAACAAGGGAAAACACATTCATACCTTAAGTTCCTTCCTCCGACACATAGAATAAGAATGGGTACCTAGACCTTATATCTTCCTCTGCTTCCCAAGTGGCTTTTTCTATTTTATGATTCCTCCAAAGGACCTTTACTAAAGCTACATCTTTAGTACGCAACATACGAACTTGCCTATCCAAGATCTCCATTGGGACTTCCTCTCATGATAGGGAATCCGAGATACCGACACTCTCAATAGGAACCACTAAGGAAGGATCACCTACACATTTCTTTAGCATGGACACATGACACACAGGGTGAATGGAACCCAAAGTTGTAGGCAAGTCTAACTCATAAGTAATATTTCCCACTCTCTTTACTCCCAGATAGGGGCCAACATAATGGGGACTGAGCTT
The DNA here is from genome assembly GCF_002878395.1 of Capsicum annuum. NCBI lineage: Eukaryota > Viridiplantae > Streptophyta > Magnoliopsida > Solanales > Solanaceae > Capsicum > Capsicum annuum. The sequence continues at coordinate 89,450,651 of NC_061117.1, read as the reverse complement.
TCTCTTCTTATCAATTGCATCACTCCCTTCATGGGATATTCCTTCAAGAACACCCAATTACCTACGTCAAACTTCAACTCTCTTTGCGTCACGTCTGCATAGGACTTTTGGCGACTTTGGACAGTTTTAAGCCTATCTCGAATTACCTTTACCTTCTCATAGATTGATGAACTTAATCAAGACCGAAAAACCTTGTTTCACCAACTTTGAACCACCTAATAGGGGATCTACAACTTCTAACATACAACGCCTTAAACGGAGCCATACCAATGCTAGATTGATAGTTATTATTGTATGGAAATTCTATAAGAGGCAAATGGTCAACCCAACTACCACCAAAGTCAATTACATAAGCTCAAAGCATGTCCTCCAATGTCTGAATGTTCCTTTCTGCTTGTCCATCCATCTGCGGGTGGAAAGCGGTACTATGGGTTACCTTAGTCCCCAAACCTCTCTAATATAACCACCAAAAATGAGATGAGAACTGAGTACCATGATCAAAAATAATAAAAACTGGAGCATTATGCAACTTCACAATCTCTTGAATAAATAAACTTGCATAGTCCTCAATAGAATAATTAGTCCTCATCGATAAAAAGTGAGCAGACTTAGTCATCCTATCCACGATAACCCAAATAGAATCAAACTAGTTTTGAGTCTGCAGAAGATCGGTATCAAAATCCATATTTATTACTTCATATTTCTACACAGGAAACTCAATTTCTGAGACAACCCACCAGGCCTCAAGTGCTCCAGCTTCACTTGTTGACACACCATGCACTTAGCCATAAAATTAGCCACATCCCTCTTTAAGTTATTCCACCAATAAATCTCCTTAAGGTCACGATACATCTTCGTTGAACCAGGATGAACCGAGTAACGCGACTCATGAGCTTCGGCCAAAATTCTACCTCTCAACCCATTCATATTGGGAACACACAACCTCCATTGGTACCTCAAGATACTATCACCTCCAATCTTAAAAACATCTTCTTCTACTTACCCATATCATCCTTGATTTGCATCAAGATAAGGTCCAACACCTGCTTCTTATTTACCCCAGTACCAAGAGATGACTTTGCCACCTTTTGCACAAACATATACCTTCCTTAGAATCTAAGAGATGCACCCATAGATTAGCTAAACGATGAATATCCTACACCAAGTCCCGCTTCTCCTCATCCACATGGGATAGACTACCCATTGATAACCTGCTAAGAGTATTAGCAACCACATTGCTTTACCTGGGTGATAGTGGAGACTCATGTCATAGCCGTTGAGCAATTTAAGCCATCTCTTCTACCTGAGATTCAACTCCTTCTGGGTGAATTCATATTGCAGGCTCTTATGATCGGAATAGATATCTACATGACCCCATATAGATAGTGACACCAAATCTTTAATGCGAACACTACAACGAATAACTCCAAATCATGAGTTGGATAATTCCTCTCATGAACTTTCAACTGTCTAGATGCATATGCCACCACCTTGCCATGTTGTATCAATACATAACCAAGCCCCACACGGGACACATCATAATAAACCACGAAGCCATCACTACCCTCGAGCAAGGTCAAAATTAGTGCAGAAGTCAATTTATCTTTCAGCTTCTCAAAACTCCCCTCACAAGTATTGGACCACAACAACTTCACCTTCTTCTAAGTCAGCCTAGTCATAGGTGCAATAATTGCGAGAAGCTCTCTATAAACCTCCCGTAATAACTGGTTAAAACTAAGAAGCTCCAAATATCGATTGGAGTCGTGGGTCTTGGCCACTTCTTATCCACAGCAACATTTTGTGGATCAACCACGATTCCCTCACTAGAAACAACATAACCCAGAAAAGTAACAACATTCAACCAAAATTCATATTTCAAAAACTTAGAATACAAACAATGATCTTTTAGTGCCTGCAACACAATACAAAGGTGGTTGGCACGATCCACCCCATTCTTCAAATATACCAAAATATCATCTATAAACACAATTACAAATAAGTCCTAGTACTGATGGAATACCCAATTTATGAGATCCATAAATGCCGTCGGGGCATTGGTCAATCCAAAAAAGATGAACAATAACTCAAAATGTCCATACCAGGTATGAAAACTAGTCTTAGGGATATCCTCTACCTTAATATTTAACTGATGATAACCCGATCAAAGGTCAATTGTAGAGAAATACTTAGCATCCTAAAGTTGGTCAAACATGTCATCAATCCTTGGAAGAAGGTACTTATACTTCACCATTTCCTTATTCAACTAAAGATAATAAATACACATCCGAAGATAACCATCTGTTTTACACATGAAAAGGACGGGAGCATCCCACGGAGATACATTAGGGAAAATAAAACCCTTGTTAAGAAGGTCTTTCAACTGCTCCTTAAGTTCTTTCAACTCAATCGAAGCCATTCTATAAGGAGGCATAGAGATAGGACGAGTGTTGAGAAGAAGATTGATCTAAAACTCTATTTTCCCATCGGGAGGGACACCAAGAAAATTATCAGGAAAGACCTCAAGAAATTTGCTAACCACGGGAACAAATTATAAAGAAGGACCTTCCGTATTAGAATCTTTAACCCAGACCAGATGATAAAGACACCCCTTGGAAATCAATTTTTGGGCTTTAAGATATGATATGAACCTTCTCTTAGACACTAAGGAACTCTCTTCTCGCTCAATAATTAACTCATTAGGGAATTTGAAAATGACCTTATGAGTTCGACAGTCTAAAGAGGCATAACATGAATGCAACTAATCTATCCCCAAGAAGACATCAAAACCTAACATGTCTAGTTTGATCAGATCCACCAAAGTTTCCCTACCACCAACAGTTACCACATAACCCCTATAGACTCTTCAAGCAATCACCTAGTCACCCAATAGAGTAGAAAAAGAAAGGTCTAAAATACATTTAGGACCAAAACAAAAATGCACAGCCACAAATGAGGTCACATAAGAAAGAGGGGATCCTGGCTCAAGTAAGCAATACACATCACGAGTGAAGAGTTTCAACGTATAAATGATGACATTAGGAGATGCATCTGAATCCTTAAGGGTGTTAAGAGAATAGAGACGATTCCGACTAGTGTCGGTAGTAGAAGTGGCACCCTTTGGTGCAGGAGCTGATGAAGAGGTAACATGAACCATGTTCACCCCAGAAACAACTCTAAAAGGACAATCACACTAAGAATGACAAATCTGACTGCAACCAAAACACATATTCCTCCTCTTCTCACACGGACCAAGGTACAATTGACCATAGAATCTTTAAGGAGGATATGATGGAGATAATTAGGCCCTAGTGACCTGAGATTGGGCACCCTGTGCCCTATAATCATCACCACTCCAAAAATGATGATCTACAAATCTCTGCCACCCTGCTGCTAACCTCAATCCTGATTCAAATACTAAAACTTCTTACTTTGCCTATCCCACACCTCTGCTTGCTTCTTTTTTTCCTCCTCAACCTACAACATGTACACCACCAATCAAGAGATATCCATATCCTTATTTAATAAGATAGCCTTCCTCTCTAAAATCAATTCATGAGATATACCAGTAGCAAATTTCCTTAGTCTATCCCTCATGATAGAATGCTCAGGGGCATATCGCGATAACTGATAGAGCTTCAATGCATATTCATTTGCCACCATCCTGCTTTATTTTAGATTCACAAACTCCTCAGCTTTTGCCTTCCTCAACTCCTGAGGAAATAAACGATCAAGAAAAGCATTAGAGAAATCATCCTACAAAGTAAACTCAACATCATCACTCCTAAGCCACTCCCACTCTTTATACCATTGATATGCTACATCCTTTAATTAATAAGCAATAAATTCCATACACTCTACCTCTGTAGCATGCATAACCTAGAAGATATTCTCTATCTCATCTATAAAAACTAAAGGATTTTTATCAACCTTAGTACTAGTGAAAGTTGAAGGGCTCAACCTCATAAATCGGCCAACTATAGTGGCCTCAGATGAACTCCCAACAATATCAACAAAATTTATCTGACGTGACTGAGATATCACCAATAGGGTAAAAAAGTGAATGGATTTATGAAACTCAGCATTAGTAATATCTCTCAGAGATGACTGAGTACGAGTGTCACCAAATGGGAGAGGATCAGGGGAGACAGGTGGAACTCCTGGGGACAATCAGAAGTAGCGAACCAAGATCGGGTCTTTACCCCATAAGTTGGACGAGATCCACCCACATTGTCCTCAGGCGGGATAGATGAGTCTCCATGAACTTTAGATCATCTGGGACATATGATCTTAAAGGAGAATAAATGGGAGTTAGAGGAGTTAAAGACTTTAGACTCTATGGCTCAAAAATAAGATAGAAAAAAGGGGAAACATTCCTAAATTCCTCGTAGCCTCTCTCTTATAAGTGTGGCGCACAATACACCCATAAAAGAGAGTCTACTTGACACGGCTTTGTGGACTCCCAACCGACCATAAACCTGGCTTTGATACCAACTTTTTTTGACCCGGATCAGGGCCTAGCCGTGACGTGCATCTCAAGTCCACTGAAGACTGGCGACCACCCCTATAGCTTAGTCAACCAGATTGCAATGCAATATAACAATAGAACTCTAACATAAAATGAGATAGAAGAATATTACTCAGACTCAATAAAGTTCATAGTTTAACAACCAATCCCATGTCCATAGTACTTGTCCAATAAAGCCTCTAACAAAAACCAATGATAAATTTGTCGGGACATGCCCCCGACCATAGCCAAAAATAAATCCATAATAACGAGTTAATACATAACGGAACCCAAGACATGAAATGAGGTCTTTTGAAGAATGAAAGCTCACCACTTCATTATAACTCACGAGATATCCTATGATCACCTAGTCACTGTGCAGGAGGATTAAAAATATGGTTAGTTCCTGCAATGCGTGGGGATACAGTGTCTGAAGACGGTTAGTAGTTGGAGCACTAACATGCAACTCAGGGATATAGAATAACATAATACCATGATTAACAGTTCAAAATCATTCAAATTCGATGCACATAATCAAATGCTTATACATATATACATATATATCATATGTTGGGGTAGGGAATAAGGCTTAACATGTACTTTAAAACCTTAGTCTGGATTATGTAGCTTAACCATCATATAATAGTAACCATAGGCTATATGGCCCCATTTCTCATCCCCTGGTCGGGCCCCAGTGCATGTAGCCACACGAACCGGAGAATAATCTCATATATATACACGGGGGACTCGAACCTACCAATTATATACTAAGGCGACTTAAGCACTCGATCATATAATGTAATTTTTGGGACTCAAACTTTCCAATTGCGTAATAATAATTATAATAATAATAAGGTAGATTTGAACCACCTGGTCATAAGTAAGGGGACTCGAATCGTCAAGCCATTTAGACCCCTGCATCGGTAAATGCAGTTTCCAGTATTGGTCCCTCGAGACTGCCACTTTCACGACCCAGCTGCACAACTCTCTTTTAAGCCGTATGAAAATATTTATCACATATCCCCATTTATTAAACCAAATTACACATTAAGGCATACATTGTTGGTATCGTCATACCAACCACACTATACATTAGCTTGGGGAGTTACATAACCTCACAAGGTTCAATTCAAAGCCAATATGCTTCATTAGACTTTCACATTATGCAATAGTTCAATGTGCATACTTTTCATATTCAAAACCAATTTCACAATATAGGATTGAGGTCATAATCACTTCAATGGTCAATATTCACAAATTGGGAAAATCATAGTCCCCTAATTTATTCACCATACCTATGCACCCCACAAGTTCAAAACCATGAATAAAGCATGAACAATCATATGTAAACCATGGGAAACATTGTTCAAAAGCAAACATTCAAAACCCCTCAACCCATGTTCCAATAACAATATCAAAACCATATGTATTGTAACCTAAAATGCATTCTTTTACAAAATAATAGTTAGGGGAGAGTAACATGCCTTAGACACACAAAGATTTATGGGCGATTGAGAATTTGGAACCCAAATGATGAACATACATTATAACCCTTATGCTTTCTTGAGGTTTGGAGTTTCAAAGTGAAATAATCGATATTGTGTCGTGAAAACTGAGAATTTGGAACCCAAATGATGAACGTACATTGTAGCCCTTATTCTTTCTTATGGTTAAGAGTTTGAGAGTGAAATAATCGATGTTGTGTCATGAAAATTGATGGGAATATGCTTATGTAATGTTTAAAAGTCATCCCTGTCCAAAAGGAACTCATTACCCATTATCCTAATTAAATAAACAAAACAACAACATTTTTACATAGGTTCCTGACATGGACCTTATCACTGAGATTAACCTTCATGCTGCGGTCCTTAATGCGTAGACTAGCCACTATGTCACGGAGGCTATTGCAGAAGCCAGCCTCCACAGCACATCAATATTATGAAGGATTACTACCTCTGTGACCCAAAACCACTCCAAACCCCATTTGAAAATTCTGAAACTCCCCGGGGACACCTCTTTAACATACCCAAGTACAATTTAAGTCAGAAATCAATGTTTAGAACACGGGGAGGCCAAAAATAAAAGTGCTCAAAATTTGAGGGTGTTACAAGTGTGTCATCTATGTTTTCATCATCATATCTTTCACGGCCTAATTTCTCAAGTGATGATGACACCTACTTTATCCCACAAGTAGGCAAGCCAATTTATAGCCTAAAATAATAGGTACTGGGGTAACAGGCAGTAATTAGAAAAAGGCCACATATAATTATAACAACAGTAGTAATAATAAGATGAAAAAAGAAAACATATAAAGTAAATCCAAATGAGAGAAAGAAAAGGACCAAAATATATAAATGAATCCCTCCGAAGACCTGGTATGGTTGGTACTAGAGCAGCTACTAAAAGATACCCAGAGTAGTAAAAAAATCCAAAAAATACACAATATTTACAAGTCTTCTTGAGTACAAAAGACTAAACTGGAGTAGATAGAGAAGGATCAACCTCAGACGACAGCAAGCTCACCCTACTCTGAATCAGTACTAAAAAGTAGGAATCATGTCAATATCGCCTGCTAGTACTCGAATCTGCATTATTGTAAAGATACAGAAATGTAGTATGAGTACCAAAGAAATGGGTACTTAGTAGGTATCATCGACCGACTGAGCTCAATATAGGAAAAGTATAATTAGAATGAGAAGGTGTAGACTAACTCAATAGTAAATAGGAATAGAAAGGTAAATACCCATCAAACTATGAAAGTATGAAAAAGGAATAAGTAAAAGCAAATACAAAAAGATAAATAACGCAGTAATAAAAGACAAACTAAACATAATCTAACTGGTCCCCCATATGCCCGCTAGGCATACTGAAAAGACAATTAACCCAACCGTGCCCCCATAAGTCGGTGGGACACATAAGAAGTAATTTTAAAGAAAAGTGTATATAATTCATAATTGAACCAACCTCATGAAACCATAGTAGCCATCCAAATGTCCACCGGTCTTGAATTAGCACCAATGGTTAGTAACGAGAGGCTAGACATCTAGCTTGAACTGATAGTGATGGATAGTAGTAACAAGAGGGCATATGCCGAATTCAAACAGAAAATAGTGGATAATAATAAGGGACCACATATATGATATACAACAAAACTCATAATCAAATGCCGGACTCGAACAGTAACTCAGAGGAACCACACTCCTAGAACAACTGTAATAAGTACTAAAACTCTCAAATCATCATAACCAAATGTCGGAATCGAACCAAAACTATAGTAACCATACTAAACTGTAAAATTAAAACCCAAACCATACCATAACCAATGCCAAAGTGTCACTAAAATTGACAATCAATGACAGAAATAAAGTATATGATGATCCTAATCCATAAATAAAATACATTTGAATAACCATTAGCGTATCGTTAAAAAAGGATGAATCCAAAGTTTTGCAACTTAATTTCACATCCTAAAGTGATAGATGATATATCATACTAAAAGATATGGGACCAAAATTTACCAGAACGGGATCCTAATCGGATAAATAAGGCATGATATATATATGTCAAATGATACACAAACTACAAGTACTTGTCCAAAACTTGTATAATAGTACACAATTACCATAAATAAGCTCAATCTAAAGATAGAGTAAATCTAGCCTACCTAGATGCCAAAGCTAAAAGTTTCTCTGAGAAGCCTTCGAATAGTGCCCCACTAGAACTCAAGCTTAAATAACTTAACGTAGATAATTGATTTCATTTTTATCATCAAATACCGCATCAAAAATATGAATTTTTCTCAACCTCCTCTTTAACGTACATATATGAGTAGATTTATTAAGTGAAACAGTGTACTATGCCTACTTATCTATTAGAATGTACATACTAAAATGAGAATGGGCAATAAAAGGATCTTTGTCTTGTGAAAAAATGAAAGGAAAAACGTGTAACACAAAGGTCATTTTTAAATTAAACAATTTGTTCAATCCATATTATGTCACAATGTCAGAACGTGGCCATTCATTATGGTCCTTTTGATGTTATTCTTCCACCTGGAATGTTGTGGTGTTAATACCATAATTGATTTTATCCGTTACTTTGCATGGTCCATATCAAGTATGTACTCTGGTATTGCATAAGTTCTTGGTAAAATAAATATCATATTTTGAATATACCATAATTAATAGAAAATTATTTCTAATTAAACCTCTATTATATAATAATAATATTTTAACTTATCGAGGTTCACTATCCTTTCTTAAAATATTAATAAGTTATAAATCTATTTATAAGATAACATATATATATATATATATATATATATATATATATATATATATATTATAACTAAAGATCTTATACAATTAAAATATTTTATAAGAGTAATAAATTATATTTCTACCAAATGCTAATTTGGATTAAATATTCCACAATATATTTGATATCACTAGAATTCTTAGACGAACCGCCTAGAAATTGAACCATTAGTCCCAGAAGTCACAAATAACTTAGGCAGTTATCGAAAAGCTCTAGACATTGGAAATGCTCAAAAATAAGGAAAATGACCATGAGGGTTATTACAACATCCACTATAAAAAGATTTTCATCCCCAAAAGTTAAAGGGCAAGAAAATCCCTAAAGGCTCAAACAGGTAGGGATACTAGACCCGCATATCACGCTCGATATCCCAGGTAGTCTCCTCTTTCGGACAATATCGCCATTGAACTTTAACTACTGGAATGTCCCTAGAACGCAACCGTTTGACATCTCTGGCCAAATTGGACAATGGTCTCTTTACAAATGCCAACCTCTTGACTAACTGAACTGAGTCCTACTGAAGCATGTATGACTCATCTGGAATTTACTATCGCAATATAAATACATGAAATACAGGGTGGATGGCTGAGAAGGTAGGAGACAATACTAACACGTATACTACCTCCCAACTATTTGTAGGATCTCAAAGGGTCTAATATATCTGGGGTTAAGCTTGCTCCTTCTCCCAAGCCTCATAACGCCCTTCATGGGTGATACTCATAGAAAAAACCTATCACTAACTCTGAACCTTAATGGACGATGTCTACGGTCAGCCTAACTCTTTTGACTACTCTGAGCTGCTTGAAAGCGTCCTAAATCACCTGAACTTGGTCCAAAGACTAACAAAGCAAATCTTTACCATGAGGCCTAGCCTCAGAAGTCCAACCAATAAGAGATTGATACACCAACCATACAATGCCTCAAATGGTGCCATTTTGCTAATCGAATGAAAGCTATTATTATACGCAAACTCAGCTAAAGGTAGAAACTGGTCTTACTGACACCCAAAATCCAACTTATAAGAGCAGAGCATGTCCTCCAAGACTTGAATTATCTGCTTCAACTTCCCATCAGTGTGGGGTTAAAATGAGTGCTAATGTCAGTCAGGATGCCTAAATCCTCCTTAAATGTCCTCTAGAAGCTAGAAGTGAATTGAGAGCCTGAATCTGAAATAATGGAGACAGATACCCTATGTAAGCGAACCACCTCCTAAATATCAACATGGGCTAACCTTCCGGCCCTATAGGAAACTTGAATAGGGATAAAATATGTAGACTTGGTCAATCGATCCATGATGACCTAAATGCTCCCAAAACCACGGGAAGTGCAAGGCAATCCACCTATAAAATCCATTGTAACTCGCTACCACTTCTACTTGAGAATGGGTAGTTGCTAAAGCAATCTACTAGGTCTCTAGTGCTCGGTATTTACCTACTGGAAACAAATGAATCGAGTGAAAAACCCTGCCATATACCTCACATACTACTCCACCAGTACTTCTGCCTTAAATCTCTATACATGTTAGCTGTCCCAGGGTAAATAGAGTATCTGAAGCTATAAGCTTTATAAAGAATCAACTGAATTAAATCTCTAACTTTTGGAACACAAATACGACCATCAAACCTCAGATCACCCTTAAAATCTATGGTATCCCTCCTAAACTCACCTCTCAACATCTGTCCTCAAATTCTACGAATCTTGCTATACTCAAACTAATGGCCATAAATCTACTCCAAAAAGTAGATCTGGCCTTAACACTAGCAATAATCCTTTAAGGGCCAGAAATACCTAAATGACCCATCAAGGTAGCTAAGGACTGGATGTCCATGACCAACGGCCACTAAGAAACTAAAATAAAGGCTAAGCTACCCATACTTACTGATTTTTGGCTTAAGGCATCTGCTACCACATTCACTTTGTCTAGATGGTAGAGAATAGAGATATTATAGTCCTTCAGCAACTCAACCCATCTATGCTGCCTCAAATTAAGCTTCTTTGGGTCATATATACTGAAGACTATGGTGATCAGTAAATATCACATAACGAATCCCTTATAAATAATGCCTATCCTAAGTGCATATATTACCACTACTAACTCCAAGTCATGAGTGGGGTAGTTGCGCTCATGCACCTTAAACTGCCTCGACATATATACAATAGCATGACCGTATGCATTAGAACACATACCAAACCAATACTAGATGTATCATAGTAGATAGTAAAACCCAAAGCTATAGACTCAAGCCAAAACTCATACTTTGAGAACTTGGCATAAAGCCGATGATCTCTCAAAATTTTTAGGAAAATTCTCAAATATTGCTCGTGCTCCTCTCTACTTCTCAAATATACCAAAATGCCATTAATAATTACTATCATGAAGGAGTCTAAATATGGCCTGAACATGTAGTTCATCAGATCCATAAAAGCTGTTGGGGCGTTGGTCAATCCAAAAGACATCACTAGGAACTCATAATGACCATAATGAGTCCTAAAGGTTATATTAGGGATGTTCGCATCTCTAAATCTCAACTGCTGATAACCAGACCTCAAATATATCTTAGGAAACACTGCTGCACTCTGAAGCTAGTAAAATAAAGCATTAATATAAGGCATGGCATTGGATACTTATTTTTCACGGTCACCTTATTCAACTGCATGTAGTCAAAACACATACTTATACATCAATTTTTTTCTTCACAAACAAAACTGAAGCACCCTAAGGTTATATATTTAATCTGATAAAACCCTTAACCAGAAGATTCTGAAGCTGACTATTAAGCTTCTTTAGATCAGTAGGATCCATATGTTATGAAGCCATAAAAATAGGTTGGATACCTGGATCAAGGTTAATTAAAATCTATATCACGCTTGGGAGGAAGGCCAGGTAGGTTAGCCAAAAACATACTAGAAAACTTGTGAATAATAAGGACAGAGTCAAGCAATATACTCTAAGCATTAACATCCCAAACATATGTAAGAAATGACTCAACCTCTTAATTTCAATCTCCTATCCCAAATGTAAGAAATAATCCCCATCAATGCATGGCTAACAAAACCCTACCACATAATTGAGGGTATGCTAGGAAAGGCTAAGCTAACGGTCTTAGAAAAATAATCTAAGACTGTATGGTAAGAAGATAACCAATCTATGCCTAGAATCACATCAAAATCTACCATATCTTGGACAATGAGATCAATCTGAGTATTAAACTCCTGAAGAATCACCAAACAAGATTTATATACCTGATCTACTACTAAAGAATTAGTCACAGGGATAGCTATATACAATGGCACAGATAAAGACTCCAAACATAAACCCAATCATGATGCAAAATAAGCTAAAACTTATGAAAATATGTAACTAGGATCAAAGAAAGTAGAAGTTGGATGATGGCATATGAAAATCACTCTTGTGATAACAATATCCGAAGCCTCAACCTTCAGTCTATCTAGTACAACATACAAATAGCCTTGTCTACTACTGGACTAGGTAACTATTCAACCATCTATCCTACCCTCGTGGACCACCTCTGGAACACTAGGGACTACCCTTATGGTTCTGTGCATGTGACACCCTAAGTTCTTGGGCTCTATACCCTCCAAGAGTTGAGTAATAAAATTATCCAAGTTACAAAAATAATGTCAAAACTGCTAGTGACAACGGTACCAACAATGACTCATTTTCAAACGTAATGAGCATTAAGAGGGACTTGTTGTTACAACAGAGAGTTACCCAAGAGTTCGACCCCTGACGACAAGTCTTTGTCATGACTCGTGATGTCAGATAACAAGTCATAATGAGAGACTCATCATCATAATAGTAAAGGAATAGATTGTCGACCCATGGGTAATGACTCCAAGACACGACTCATGGTCAAACCTCATGAGTCATTGATCTTGGGTTTATTTATACGCTTAAGTACCATAACTTACCCATATTTTAGCTAAGTTTGGAGAACAAAGTGCCTAGTTTCTTATGTTTTTATTCTACTTCTATGTCATTGAGATAACCAATGTGATTAGTATGATTTCAGGTATTAATAAGGTAAATGGAGACATAATGGGACTATGAAATTCAGATGGCATATGACACAAGAGAGAGTAGCAGTCTGGATAAAATATGGCGCCTAGAAACTATGTCCAAGAGTAATTTGTCATTTATAATTAGTTTAGGGACTTAGAAGGTAATTATGAGAGAAAAGATTATTAAAAAGACTTGATGCTGAAAATTTATGATAATTCATTATTCTGTATTATTTTGGATTTGAGAGTGACGACTTAACACTGAGGGGAAAAACACCCAACTTCATCTTCTTCACCAATATTGTGTTCACTTTTTGGTATGACGAATATTTCTATTATGATTCCCATTTTATTTATGAGTAGCTAAGTTTATTAGTTAGGGTTATGGAAGCCTTGTAGCATACAATCTATTACTTTGAAATATTGAATTCATCATGTATTGATCTGCTTATATCATACTCTCTTCATTTATCTTGAATTCTCGTGGTTACAAACATAGAGGATGTGCCTTAAAAATCAACTTGTTCGATAGAAAGGTTGAGGTTCGAAAAAAAGAGTAGTGATAAAAAAATAGGATTTCCAACCCCTATTTCATATGTTAATGCCTTAATAGGATTAACTACTCAGAGATTTCTTATTGTTTTTGTAAACACTATTGATTCGAGAGAACTAAAGAGAATTAGTCCTTGATGGTTGAGAAACACTAGGATTATGTTATTAAATACAATATATTTCTCTGTAAGTACGATGCATGTATGAATTTGTAAAGCCCATTGTTAGAAACTATTGAAAACTACAAGGTGGACATAACCCTAGCTTGCTATTTCTCTCAATTTGAATACTACTGCACATATTTCATCTTGTTAAACTGAAACCATTATTTGTGAACTGAATTAAATTCCCCCTTTTTGTTTTACGAAAATAATGATTAAAAGTCAACTTATCTCTATACAACTTAATTAGCACCATATTCCTTGTGGGATTCGACCCTAACCTAGTTGGGTTCTATATTTGACAACAACTGCTTACTCTCTCATAAGAGAGGTGTAATTTGGGCATATTAAAGTTTGGCATCGTTATCGGGGAATACGGTTGTCAATTGAATTTATGTGTGTTAATTGATTGTTAGTCAAGTTTACTTATTTTACATTTATTTGTTGTTTTTGTTTATTACGGGCTCATTGTTGTTTATGCGATAAACCAAAAGCTTAGGAGAACCATTATCACCCTTCAATCCTAAATCTCATCTCATTGAAAGAATGGCTAACCAACAGAAAGCTGAAAGATTAGTCCCTTTGGCTAATGCTCAATTAAATTAATAGAATATAGATAACCCAGGTTGGGTACCTAATCTAGATGAAGAGGACCTGGGCGATGATAATTTAATTGACCTAGATAATAGGATGCATGTAGCAAGAGTAGTTGCACCTGTAAATCAAAATTGTCCATTCAGAGAAAGACTAGATCGCCAAGCTGTTCAGTTTGATATTGATAATGATGAGGACAATTTAGATAGAGCTGGAGATATAGGGGCAATCATTATGCCACCACTAGCTCCTGGGGTGAAATTCAACATCACCAGTACTATGATCTAGCTACTGAATTTAAAAGGACTCTTTGGTGGATTACCTGGTGATGATCCAAATCTACATTTGATGAATTTCATCAATATTTGTAAGTTGTTTGATAATCCTGGAGTGGGACAAAATGCTATTCGTTTGAGATTGTTCCCACTGTCTATGTCTGGAGAGGCAACTATGTGGTTGAATAAGAAAGGAGCTTTACTAGAAAGGTTCTTTTCGCCCTCCAGAATGTTACAGTTGAGGGATGATATCAACAACTTTAGGCAATTGGCTAATGAATATTTTACATGAGACTTGGGCGAGGTTTAAAAAAAAGTTGACTCAATGCCCAAACCATAACATGACTGATGAACACTTGATGGAAATATTCTACAGAGCTTTAAACTCACTTACAAAGCCAATAGTAGATAATGCTGCAGGAGGAGCTTTTATGAAGCTCACATTTACTGAGGCTGCAGACATGTTTAAAAGAATAACTACGACAAGTAGAGCTTGGAATACTAGAGATTCTATGGTAGCAAGTAATATTGGGCCTAGTGTAATATCAACAGAGCAACATAGGAAAAAAGAGGAGTGTGATCAGGATATGGATCACATAAAAACCCAGATGGATCTGCTCATGAAACATTTGCTATTAGGGAATGTCGAAAAGGTAAAAGTTGTGGGGTCCTACGGTAAGGAAGCTAAATTAAACACTGAGGAAGAGGCTAATAATTCGTATAACCAGGGGGGTTTCTGAATCGGTGATCAAGGAAACCAAGGTTGGAACCATCAAGGAGATTAGAAGAATAAAAGTAACAGGAATGAACTTTATGTACCTGTTGGAAGCCATGATAATGCTGCCACCAGTTCAGGCAAAATATCTATGGAGGACATGATAGAGAAAATATTAAAGGGAGTTAAGAAGACCAATTTTAGGGTGACTACGATGAAGAGTGACATATCTTCCATTAGTCAACTAGTAAATTCGCACTCAACTACTATTAAACAACTGGAGCAGCAGATGAGCCAATTATCTACAATATTTAACCAAAGATAGAATGGGACTCTACCAAGTGATATAGTTCAAAATCTGAGGACTGATGGATCGTGTATGGCTATTACCACTAGGAGCAGTAAAATGTTATCTAGTCAAAGATTAAGACATCCTCTCATACTAATGTGGTTGAAATAGATTAGGAGATATTTGATGAATCTTTAGTGGTACCTGTAGAGTTGGAAAGTTCAAAAAGAAAGAGTGTGAAAGTGGAACAACTACCTAACCCGAAGCATGTTAGTGATGTGGAGCAAGGCATAAGAAAGGAGGTAAAAGTTGCTGCAGTTGAAATCCCAAGGCCTTCACCCCTATTTCTACAATGATTAAAGAAGAAAGAAGATGAAGGCAAGTTTAGCAAATTCATGGCTATGTTGAAACAATTGACAGTGAATGTGCCTTAAGTTGAAGCACTTGAGCAGATGCCAGGATATGCTAATTTTATGAAAGATCTTATCACGAAGAAATGAGCGGTAAGCTACGAACTGGTGGATAATCTCCATCATTGTAGTGCTATTTATACAAGGTCACTAGTGAAGAAGAAAGCAGACCCAGGAGTATTCACCATCCCTTATACGATTAGGTCTCTGGATTTTGCTAAGGCCTTATGTGATCTGGGAGCTAGCATCAATCTGATGCTGATAGCTGTTTATAAGAAGTTGGGTTTAGGAGACCCTATACCCACAAACATGCAACTTGTAATGGCGGATAGATCGATGAAAAGGCCGATTGGGATTCTACATGATGTACTTGTAAAGGTTGCTGATTTTATATTTCTTGTCGACTTTGTAATTCTCAATTACGAAGTGGACTTTAAAGTAACCATAATTTTAGGCAGGTCGTTCTTAGCAATTGGGAGAGTGTTAGTTGACCTAGATTTGAATGAGCTGAAATTTAGGCTCAATGGGAAAGAGGTTAGTTTTGAAGTGTGTAAATCCATGAAACAACAAAAGGAGATAAGTATATGCTCGATCGTTGATGCATTCTATGAAAATAAGGTATAAATGGTATCATCGATGTATCTTGACGAAGCTTGAGTAGTCAAGATAATTGAGTCATGCTGTGATATTAAATTAGGTGCTGCATGGGAGGCAAACCATGATCTTATTCTCATTTTATCATGTTAAATAAAAATGCAAAAATAAGAGTCGAGCCACGACAGAAACTACGACTCTTGGTGGGAGTAAACTCATTCTTCTAATCATTTTTAGTTATTTTTGATTAAGTGTAGGTGCATGAAGTACTAAGGAGGTGATTGGTACCAAATTTTGTTTAGAATTAAGCCATGTCAATGGTTGTAAGTTTAGGAGTAATAGAAACATTACAGGTAAGTTGGAGTGGTCAAATGTGTAAGGCTCGAGTCATGATTTGTGTTAGAGTCGTGACCCGAATTATGTTAATCTAACCCCTCAAAATTCCATGGTGTGACTTTATTTTGTGATTTTCAATGAGGTCTGTGGTGGTAGCATAGAGATCAGGCCGATAGGCCCAATCCCAGAGCCCACCACTGATCTTGATGGGGGTGCGGGGGTAAAGCCTCCATGGTATGGACCTTTCTCAATGCTTTATATGAAGAATGGGGCCATGGTATCCAAGTTTACATAGGCCATGGTAAAGGCATCACCTAAGACATAGCCTAAGCCTACTGCCTCAAGTAGGCGTTACCATGTGCAGCGCATACCTTAACTTGTGTGACACCTTATGCGACGCACACTTTAATATTGGTGATTACTTGTGCGTCGCATACCCAACCGCATGCCCTCACAATTTTACTTGTGCGATACCTTAGGCGGCGCACACCTTAATATTGGTGATTGCTTATGCGTCGCATACTTACCTTTGTGCGATAAGATATACGACGCACACCATACCGCTTAGGATCATTATTTCATGTGTGCGATGACCAATGCGACACACACTTAAACTTATGCGATAACTTGTGCACCGTACATCACTCCAAGTTTAGTTTAGTACCCGACTTTTAATTGGGTCAATCCGATCCAGATTTTCCTCTTTAAATAGACTCCACACCTAAATTCCCAAATTCATCCTTATTTCTCCCCTAAGATGTACAAGCTTTTACTCTAAACATTCCCCTTGTCCTTCAAGATTCTTCTTTGCTTCATAATCTCCACAACTCTCCCTTTATTTCTTCAATCTTCCATCTTTAGGTAAGTTTTTCTTTTCTTAATCCTTAAGTGTTGTGACTTTATGTTGTAGTTTTTAATTAATTTCTTGAGGATTATGGACTAAATTTTTGCCATGTCTATGCCAAAGAGGGGTTTTGAGCATCTTGGGAAGATAAACATCATTGTTATAGTAGATACCGTTCTTGTAGGACTTTGAGCTTTTGCATATGATTGAATTATTCATGACTAATGTAGTTTAGTTGTGTGGCCATTATTTCACAACTTACTTAATGGAACATGGTGTTGGTTAAATCCTGTGAAGTTGATGATGTTTTATGTATATTGATATGGTGAATCTCTAAGGCATAACTTTGTTCACAAATTATTTCATTAAAGTAAAATTGGTGGAATTGAAGTGAGTGAATTGTATTGTGACTAATGTTGGTGCACCATATCAAAGTGTATGTCAGCGAAGTATGAGTACCCGACAATAATACTTAATTGGTTTATACTAACAAATTAAGTATGGGGTGGTGACTTCACCACCTTCATCTTAGTTAAAGTTAGTTTCACTATGTGTGGCTGATGTAGATGATATGATGAATACGGGAAAAATGGCTCCGATAATAATCTCCATGCAGGTGACATGACTCTTAATGTGGATGAGAAGTACTACTAACCAGTTTCTTTATCTTGTTATTTGCACTGGGGATAGTGCTTAGATTAAGTGTAGGGTGGCTGGTTACTTTGCTACTTATTTTTTAAGAAAATAGTACCTTCTCCTTAGTATACTTCTATGATAGGATTAGTTATTTTGTTTATTTTTTTTTTAGATGTTTGTTTGATTTAGTCATAATTAGGTATTTTTCTCGATGATGGATGGATGATGACCGTCTTAAGAGAAAATTAGTCATTTACTTGCATGTAACTATTCTTGTGGATCACATGACATTATAACATAAGTATGTGATGGATCATTACATTTGAAACACCTAGGCTCTAGTTGTGACTCTTGTTGTGATTATTGGTTTTATTTGAATTCATTTAATTATTGGGTCGAGAATCTATAATGCTCCCAATTGAGTTGACTGTGAGCCAATGAGTGTGTAATACTGTTTTATATTCCTTATTGCAGCTGATGCTAGAACTTTCCTGGTGTGTATGCAAAGCGAAATAAAGATTGTGAGTTTAGGAGATGATTTAGACATTTCTTTGACAACTATTGTTCATGCCTTCTTTTGAACTACCTTTGCACATTATCTTAGCTAGCTCCGTTGAGCCTTTAGCTTGTTCTTTTGTTAGCCTTATATGTGGCCTAACCCATTCTTTAATATACCATAATTTGTTCCCAAAGCTCCTAAGCGCTAAAATGTAAAATCAATTTGAGTTAAGAGTTTGACAATAAGAGGAAAAAAGTGAAATTAATGCCCAAAATTCTAGTTATTAGTGTGTGCAATTGATGTGGTTGGGAGTAGCCACAATTGTTGAAAAAAAGTTCTAAATTTTATCTCGGACATATTACAATGAACCTGTTTTGGCCCTGGTCCTTCTTGGACATTATGTACCTCAACTAAGGCAAATCGCTTAAGTTGAGGGTAGCTATCATAAGGGTACGTAACGTGAAATGGGTGCAACAAAAATATATTTGAAAAGGTTGCATACTCCCACCATAGTGTTATTAATTGATTTTAATGGGATAGGGTGAAAACAAAAGATATGGATAGATGAAAGTGGTATAAATTAGTTGTTAGAAATTGGTTTTAGTTGCATAATGTAGTGTACAAAAGCGCTTAGGAAAGATAGTCACTATTTCTGGCCAAAGTAGTTCCAACCCATCCTTTAGCCTGTATTACAACCCGTAAAAGACCTATTTGATCCTAATCTTAGCATTCTGATATTAGTGGAGCATTACACTAAGGGCAAGCATATGGTCATCAGTTGTAATTTGAGGATTCTTTGTGAGAGTGAGCACAACTTGATTCTTGTACCCATTTTGTTAGAAATTGCATGATTGTGAGTGATTATGGGTAACTTTCTTGTTGTGAGGGCACATAGTTGATGAAGGTTCGGTAATTTATCTGATTTCTTTGTTTAAATGGTATGCATGAATTTTCCAACTTAATGAGTCTATTCTTGAGGGTAGGTTGTCTCTAGTAATGATTCATGAATCTACTTCTTGCTCATAATTGTTGTGTGAGCTATTTGAGCATCTTGTTTTTCCTTCGTGGGTGTTAAGACTTGTGTAGTATGAAAAAATGGATAATTTATTCAAGGACGAACAAAGTTTTAAGTGTGGGGTGGTGATCTTGGGTGTATATATATGCCTAAGCACCATAACTTACCCATATTTTAGCTAAGTTTAGAGAACAAAGTACCTAGTTTCTTATGTTTTTACTCTACTTCTATGTGATTGAGCTAACTGATATGATTAGCATAATTTCAGGTATTAATGAGGTAGATAGAGACTTAATAGGACTATGGAATGCGGATGGCATATGGCACAAGAGAGAGTAGCAGTCTGGATCAAATATGGTGCCTAGAAACTATGCCCAAGACTAATTTGTCATTTATTATTAGTTTAGGGACTTAGAGGGCAATTATGAGAGAACAGATTATTAAAAAGACTTGATTATAAAAATTTATGATAATTCATTATTCTATATTATTTTGGATTGGAGAGTGGCTGCTTAGCACTAAGGGGAAAAATATGCAACTTCATCTTCTTCACTAAGATTGTGTTCACTTTTTGGTATGATGAATATTTCTATTGTGATTCCCATTTTATTTATGAGTAGCTAAGTTTATTAGATAGGGTTATGGAAGCCTTGTAGCATACAATTTATTACTTTGGATTTTTGAATTCATCATGTATTGATCTGCTTATATCATACTCTTTTCGTTTATCTTGAATTCTCATGGTTGCAAACACAGAGGATGTGCCTTAAAACTCAACTTGTTCGATAGAAAGGTTGAGGTTCAAAAAAGAGAGAAGTGACAAGAAAATAAAATTTTGAACCCCTATTTCATATGTTAATGCCTTAATAGGATTAACTACTTGGAGATTTCGTATTGTTTTTGTAAACACTTTTGATTTGAGAGAACTAAAGTGAATTAGTCCTTGATGGTTGAGAAACACTAGGATTATGTTATTAAATAGAATACATTTCTCTGTAAGCACGATGCATGTATGAATTCGTAAAGCCCATAGTTAGAAAGTATTGAAAACTACAAGGTGGACATAACCCTAGCTTGTTATTTCTCTGAATTTGAATACTACTACATATATTTCATCTCGTTAAACTGAAACCATTAATTTGTGAACTGAATTGAATTCTCCATTTTTGTTTTATGGAAACGAATGATTAAAAGTCAACTAATCTGCATACAACTTAATTAGCACCATATTCCTTGTGGGATTTGACCCCAACCTAGTTGGGTTCTATATTTGACAGCAACCGCTTACTCTCTCATAATTTGAGCGTATCAGTCGTTACCCAAGTCGTGGATACTATTATGAATTTTTCCTGCATATTTTAAATGAGGTCTTTTTGGTCTTTTCTCCCTTTATGCTCTTTCCCATGACTTAAAAATGCTCAAAGGACCTCTTTGCCTTTAGTTATTTAGATTAAACTTATTTTTTTCCTCTTTAAGTCCCAAGGCATACGATACTAGGATTTTCTAAGGAATTCAACAATGAAGTTCCAAACTTTGAGTCCTCTCAAAATTCTTTGGTAGTTTAGGCATGTTACTTATCCCTAACTTGTATTTTTATATTGTGAAACTTATTTACTCAATATTCATGTGATTTAATTGATGGGTTTAAAATTGGGTTGAGGGCTTTTGATTGTTATTCCTTGAATTACTTTTCTCATATTTTAAATGGATTATTCATGCTTTAATTTATGATTTTTAGGACTGAATGGGTGCATTGTATGAGGATTGGAAAGGGGAACATGGGTTTCCCCAAATTGATGGATTTTTGCTTGGTTTGGCATTAACCTCAACCCACTTTGTGAACTTGGTTTTAAATATGACCATTCACATAGTTTAACTTATCTTTGAAACATTACATTACATTAAAGGATAAATGGATAATGAAAAATGGTTTTGAAATTCCCTTGGTGGCAATGCTTTGGTTGCTAAATGGAACTTGGGAGTCAAGTGGTTATATGGATTGGTTTAGCATAATCAAATTAGCTTGCAAACATATTGGTATGATGATACCATAATAGAAAATGCCTTAATAGAGACTCCTTAGTTAATGCTTGGGTTTATATGTAAACTATTTTAATTTGGGCTTAAGGGAAATTATGTATCTCATCGTGAAGGTGTAGTCCTGGGGGGACCAACACTAGAAACTACATTTACCGATGTGGGCATCTACATGATCGGATGCTTGGTGCATACTTTTTATATTGGATGACAGCCTTGGTGTCTTTATCCTTTCTGCGGTTTCCTCGGTACATGCGGCTAACACGTACTAGGGTTCTTTCAATATGAGGATTCAGACCCATATAGCCTATGGGTGCCTTTAGGATGGGGTAAGCTACATAGTGCAAGTTAATACTTTAAACTCTAATATTCATGACCCTTATCCCTCTCCCAACATCCATATAAATATAAATGTTATGAATGTGGTTTTGACTGATTTTTGGCAATGACATTATTTTATCACTTTCCCTCGAGTTACATGTCAGTGCTTGCCTCACTGACTATTCCTGGACATTGCATTATTTCATGACTTAGGGTCTGAGGGCTTTTCTATTACTCCTATACAATGTTAAGTGGTGTGGTCCGTTGATTGAGTTGCTGTGAAGTAGTGAGCCTCCATTTTTTGAAAAGCCTACCATTTTATTACGTTTATTTTCATATTTTAGGATTTGTGAATTTTCTTTTATCATGGTCGGGAAATGTACCGACCTAGTTTGTTACTTCTGATTTAGAGGCTTTTGTGGAAATTGTTGGGACATTTTGGTCATTGTGGTTTTACTCTTAGCACTTGATTAGACTTATCTATCTTTATTATATATTTTTTTGGTTGGCTTTCACTATTTGTTATGTTGTGCTCTAGAAGTTAGGTGAAGGGGCAGTCTTCTGCCCCAATGGGCTTGAGATACCCATCATGACTAGGATCAGGTTGTGACAATGCACCACTCCTAGCTAGCATCAGCGCTAATTTGATTGGCTGTGTAGTCTGAACTAAAGGCACAATTATCCTGCACTGGGGAACTCATGGGCGAAGTGACCAACAAACCTGCAGTCATAACATGCCCTAGGCACCCTACACTATCTAAAAGGTCTGATGGATCCAAAATGGCCACCCCGACTCGATAATCCTAAATGAACACCCCTCTATAGCTGACTACTGCTCTTATGATCCTAAATGAACACCCCTCTATAGCTGACTACTGCTCTTACCACTAGAACTACTATAATTGGTCTGACCTCCATCTAATATCTAAAATGATGCTTGCCGACTAGGCTAACCCAAATGCTGATAAGGTTGCTGCTGGGGGTACCTACTATGAAACCCTGGGCTTGAGAACTATAAACTATTGTGGCTCCCCAATGTAACTTCCCTAGTAATAAGGTCTCTTATCTCTACCCTCTTGATCCTTATGATCCATGTCCTTTATAGAATAAACATGCTTAACAATCTCATAAAAAGACTTCCTTAAAGTCACCAAACTCTATGTAGCCCTACGAAGCGGTAATCTCAATCCCCTAATAAAGCATAAAATCTACTCATACTCCATAAGAAAATTCATAATGGCATGCCTAGTTAACTTATGAAATCTTACCTTATACTCAACCACATATATAGAACCCTATCTCAAAGAAGAAAACTCATCTCAAAGATGCTCGTACATACTTCTTGGCATATACTTCTCTAAGAAAGTCTTAAAGAACTGAGTTCAAGTCGCTGGTGGGGATCTAGCTATCCTAAAATCTAGATAACCTCTCTACCACCTCCTCGCTGACGTGTTTAGCTGTTAAGTAACAAAGTTCTCTCTATGCGACTCGACCAACCCCAAATTTTGTCATAAGCATCCTTATAACACCCTGAGATTTGGTCACTGGTAATTTTTGAGTTTTTGAACTCACTGAACAACCTACTACTCACCTTACAAGTTGTAAGGTGTTCTTACGAGCTATAGGAGCCAAATCATTATCTGACTAGTGAGTGGTGGCTAGATACTAACCTGATTATGACTAAAGGTCACGAGTCATAAAGACTCATTATGAGTCGTGGTGTCCAAATCATAGGGTGACCAGTGTGTACCCTAAATGTTTCTGTCTTGGTTATGACTTGGACCCTATGATTTATAAGGTCTCTTGATGTGTCATGTGGTGTGAGTCATAAAGTTATCGGAGAGGGGTCCCTTATCTACTATCTAGATTATGACTTGCGGTGACGAGTTGTAGCGAGTCCTTACTAGTTGTATAGTGACCCGTAGTGACTAAGGATAATTTTTTAGCTTTTAATGAAGGGCACTTTGGACATTTCCCTTTCTACCTAGTTAGACCCTACGTACATAAAACACCTTGAGGCCATTATTTCCAACCTTTATCAATCATAAACACTCTCAAATCCCTAAGGAAAGAATAAGCCAAGGTTTCTAAAGTGGGCCATCTAGGGGATCAAGGGTTAATTTCTCTTCATAATTATCTGTACTTTAAGGCGTATGACTCTACCCTCAAACTTATTTTCCTTTAAGCATATGTATTAAATGATTATTGATGTGAAATTAAATGTGGGTTTAGACATGGGTTAAGGGTTTTCGCATGGTTAAGTCTTAAATTATTTTCCCATGATTATCATAAATTCTTTATGCTTTGAATCAAATGTTTTTGAACTAATAGGGTTCATGGGTATGGGAATTTGAAAGGAGGTCAAGGCATTCCCCCAATTTAATGGCTTTTGGTACTGAAATTGGTTTGGGAATTGTGTTTCCTCAACCCACTAGTGTCCTTGGTTTTGAAATATGGTTTATCACATGATTTGACATTACTTACCCACATTATTGCATTGCATAATTGGTTAAAATGTTAAATATGGATTTTGAAGGCTTTATTGGCCATGGTTTGACTTAAATTAAAACCTCGGGGGGTAGAGGCATTCCCTCGAGTTGATTTGATAAATAAAATAAATTTGAGGAATTCCCCAAATTTGATTTAATGAATAAAAGAAGTTGTGGCATTCCTCCAAGATGATGGAATGTAATTAAAATGTCATGAGTGTAAGCTTGAAGCATATGGGTATGACAATACCTGTGGTGTGCCTTAATGTGTCATTCCATGGTTAAATAAATGGGTTATGTAAAACTTGTTTTAAATTTGGCTTAATGGGGGTTATGTAGCTAAGCCACAAAGGTGTGAGTCTTGAAGGACTTATACTGGAAACTCATATTTGCTGGTGTGAGGGTTCATCTTGATGATTGTGTGCTTATACCACAGTTGTTATATATTTGTATCTTAGATTGACGTGGGGTCGGGGTATTCCCTGGTCTTTCTTGATACCTCTCATTCATGCAGAAAATATTCACTGGGGCCCTTTTAGAGGGGGGAGCAAAACTCATATAGCCCGTGGGTCCCTGTTTATAATGGTTGAGCTATATAGTCAAGGCTAATATTTTACTTTATGCTAAGACCTGTTCCCTACCTAGTATGATTATATATATGTATGTACATTGTGTGCATACAAATTTTACTATGGTTTTGACTTTGCATTATTTTATCCCTTTCCTGAGTTACATGCTAGCGCTTAACCCACTAACCATGTTTGAACGTTGTATTCCCATGTGATGTAGGAACCAGAGACACTTCTGCCTTTTTTTGTGTAGTGTTAGGATTTCTGGATTGTCAATTGTCAGCTTTGAAGTGGTGAGCTTCTATTCTCTGAAAGAGCTATCATTTTGAAGTCCTATTTTATTTATGTCATAGACTTACTTCTTTGGTTTTGCTTTTGGATATCGTCAGGGACATGTCCTGACTTAGATTGGTTTTTGGTTTGGTTAGAGGCTTTGTGGATACTGTGGATTAGGACAGTTGTTGACATTCTAATAATTCTTGAGTTTTAATTTCTTTATCTTGTTATATGTTCAAAATTCATACATTATTAGTGTATTGTGTTCAGTTTAACTAGACAAAGGGGGTGGTCTCCATCTATAGCAGAATTGAGATACCCATCGCGGCCAGGCCCTGGTTCAGGTTATGACAAAGTTGGTATCATGGCATAGGCTTTGTGTCATTGGGTGTCCATAAAGTTGTGTCAAGTAAAGTCTCTTTTATGGGTGTGTAGTGTGCCACACTTATAAGACAGAGGCTATGAGACAGTTAAAAATATTTTCCTTTTTTGTGTTTTACTTTTGGGCTATTAAGTCTAGGATATAGAAATCTCCTCTAATTCTCATTTATTCGCTTTCAGATCATACCTCCCAAAAGATCTGATGCTCGTGGAAACTCTTTTATCCCATTTGAGGATAATATGGATGGAACTCGTCCTACCTACGAGGTACGAACTCGGTCTAAGGTCCCAACTCCTGATTGTACTAACCCTCATAGAGTTCCACCAATCCTTAGCAGTCCTCTCTGGGATCTTTAAATAGATGATGATTATACCCCACCGCCTCAAGGAGACATTTATAATGCTGAGATTCATTGATCTGTTTATCTATTGACCCAGTTGGTGACATCTTTGTCACTTTAGCCGAGTCCTGCTGGTATTACTGTGAGTTCCTCTAAGCTTACTCGAGCCAGGAAGTTTATGAGGCACAATCCTTAACCTTTATTGGCTCTAAGGTTGTAGAGGATCCTCAAGGGTTCATAGATGAGATGGAGAAGATCTTCTGAGTTATGCATGCTTCTGACTCTGAGGGTGTAGAATTTGCTGCATACCAACTGAAAGATGTGGTATATTAATGGTAGAGGAGTGGATTAGTCTAGGGGTAGTGATATATATTTGGCTTTATAGGATGACTTGTCTAGTACTTTTCTGAATTACTTTTTTCCTTAGGAGTTAAGGGAGGTAAAAACTGAAGAGTTTGTGAATCTGAAATAGGTTAGGATGATTGTGAAAGAGTATGCCCTAAAATTTCATTAGTTGTCCCATTATGCTGCTGAGCTAGTATTTAGCATGAGGTCTAAGATGAGAAAGTTTGCTTTGGGCTTATCTTGAGACTTGGTGTTGGAGAGTAAGGTCGCCTTGCTGAATAAAGACTTGGATATTTCTAGACTTGTTGTGTACATACAACAGGTGGAAGAGGAAAAGAAAAAGTAGGCATAAGTAAGGAAAAGGCAATGTAAGAAATTTAGGTATTCTGAGTAGGGTGTAGGTCATCAGAATAATGGTAGAGATGACAGGCAATGGTCTAAAAAATAGGGAAATTTTAGTTCTTATTCTATGGTTAGTGCTCCATAACCTAAGTTGTTCGGTGATTGCCGTTTTCAGAGAAACAGTGGGTTTAAGGCATAAGGTGCCCAGTCTAAGGCCAGTGGGTCTCAGTCAGCTCCATCATACCCTCCTTATAGATTTTATGGATAGTTGCACCATGGTTTTTGCGATGAGAGGAGAAATAAATGTTTCAATTATGGCCAGCACATTCATATTCATAGGAACTGTCCTTTTGACAATGTTGCTAGTGGGGCTAATAAAGTCCCTGTTGCTACTTCTTTAGCTTTAGCACCAAAGGGTGATACTTTTAGTACCGATACTGGCTAGAATTGTCTATATTCTCTTCCTACCCATTAGGAATCTGAGGCATTTCTTGATGTTGTTACTGGTACACTAAAATACTTTTCCATGATGTGTATTATCTGCTTGATCTGGGGTCTACTTTTTCTTATGTGACCCCTTATGTGGCTGTTCATTTTGGTTTCAGTCTTAAAAATGTTTTGGACCCCTTTTCTATTTCTACCTCGGTGAGTGATTCTATGGTTGCTAGAAAAATCTATAGGTGTTGTGTGGTATCTATCTGTGCTAAGGAAACCTTGGTGGATTTGATTGAATTAGACATGCTAGATTTTGATGCTATCTTGGAGATGGATTAGCTCCATTCGTGCTGTGCCTCTCTAGATTGTCAGACCCATAAGGTCATTTTCAAATATCCTACTGAGCCAATTTCGAGTGGGAAGGGATTTCCCTAGTGCTTAAGGAAAGGTTCATTTTTTATATAAGAGCCCAAAAATTTATTTCCAAGGGGTGTGTTTATGATTTGGTCCAGGTTAAAGGTTCTAACTCGAAGGGTCCTTCATTGCATTCCCATGGTTAATGAATTTCCCGAGGTCTTACCTGATGATCTTCCTGGTATTCCTCCCGACAGGAAAATTTATTTTGGGATTGATCTCCTATCGAATACCTATCCTATCTCTACCCCTCCCTATAGAATGGCCCCACATGAGTTGAAAGAACTAAAGGAGCAGTTAAAAGATCTTCTTTATAAGGGTTTTATCTGCCCTAGTGAGTCTCTGTGGGGTGTTCCTATTCTCTTCGTGCACAAGAAGGATAGTTTACTTTGAATGTGCATAGATTATCACTTGTTGAATAAGGTGATGGTGAAGAATAAGTTCCCACTTGTGTCCTTGGTTTTGAAATACGATTTGTCATATGATTTGACATTACTTACTTATACTATTGCATTGCATGATTGGTTAAAAGGTGAAACATGGATTTTGAAGGCCTTGTTGGCTGTGGTTTGACTGAAACTAAAACCTCAGGAGTCAAGGCATTCCTACAAGTTGATTTGATAAATAAAAAATGTGTAGGGCATTCCCCAAATTTGATTTAATGAACAAAAGGGGTCGTGGTTGATGTGCTATAGAAATATAACACTTTTGATGCTTAAAACAAGAAAGATGCAAGTTTCTGAGGTTATTTTATTAGATATGTTACCTTTTGGGTATGTTTTGCAACAAACCTTGTGTTGGATGATAAGTTCGCGAAAAAGGTGAAAAAGGCATTTTTTGCCATTTCTGGAGCAATTATAGATATTCGAGATGTTTTTTGCTTGTTTGTGATCATAGAATATTTGGGAATCGAAGAAGAGCTAAAAAGATGACTACTGACACTTACCAAGTTAACAGTGGTCACATGTAGGACCTACAAACCATATATAGGCAAAGAAAGTTTCAAAAGTCCAAAATTCTGAGAGTTGAACTTGCAGTATTTTTGATTTCGGTACTTGTGGTTTGTACTTGTACCTAGTGCCAGGACCGTAGGTGCTACCAGTGCCCGATACCAGGCCGTAGGTATGGACCAGATGTGGCCATCGACCCAATTTTCTTCTATTTTGTTTGGGCTTTACTTTGTTTGGGCTTTGGGTTTAGAGTTTCTCATGTACTATAAATACCCTTCATGTTTCTTTTAGTAGGGGTTACACGCTTTTGATATTCACAAATATAATTTGATTCCAAGGTCAGATTATGATATTTGGATTTTCTTATATTGACTTTGATTCATTAGTTCAGTTATGGTTGTGGGTTTTAATTCTTCCTATCATTATGATTTCACCTATGCTTTTGAACATCAATGTTATTGATTTTTTTATAAGCATGACGGCTAAAACCCATAGCTAGGGTTGTGGAAACCCAGGAAGATTGGTGAAGTAAGGGAAGTGCTTTTGCTATTCTAAATCGATACCCAAGCATGTATTACTTTGTCTTCATTATGATCATTTTGTTAATGGATGCACATATTAGGATCCCACCTAAATAATGCTGCTCACTCCAAAAGAGGAGCAGTGACTAGAAAAAGATAAAGACAATAGTAATTTAGAGTTTAACTATCGATCCATGCTTCTGTGTTCTATCTTAGTAAGATGGTTAGATTTCATCTAATAACTAGAGACTCAAAAGGCAATAATTCACTGAAATCAAGATAAGGGTTAGTAATGCGACATCATAAGACTCAAAAGGCAAAAGGTGAAATCCTTCCACTCACATAAAACCACAGTTGGTACATAACTTATCGATTCAGCATGTAAAGTATCGGGTTGGTTCAGCAAAGCATGATAAGCGTACAAAGTTGAGAAGCCAGGGAGAGCACAATCCTAGTGTTCACCTGCACAGATTATAATTAAAGTTGGTACAATTACATGCTCGAGATTACTATATCAAAGCCCCCCATTCTGCCCATTGACTACAACTGCTAAGATCTGCAAGGCTTCGTGTTCCCTTGGGATTCGACCCCAACCTCTATTGGGTTACTATTTTTTGACAGCTACC
Source organism: Capsicum annuum (assembly GCF_002878395.1). Lineage (NCBI taxonomy): Eukaryota > Viridiplantae > Streptophyta > Magnoliopsida > Solanales > Solanaceae > Capsicum > Capsicum annuum. Next base: position 89,420,840 of record NC_061117.1, on the reverse strand, counting down.
GTATTATCACCTAATAGGATGTGTTGTTTGAATGTCATCATTGGCATTCCCCCAAGATGATGAAATGTAATTAAAATGGCATGAGTTTAAGCTTGCAAGTGTATGGGTATGATGATACCTATGGTGTGCCTTAATATGTCATTCCATGGTTAAATAAATGGGTTATGTAAAACTTTTTTAAACTGGGCTTAATGGGGGTTTTGTAGCTAAGTCGTGAAGGTGTGAATCTTGAAGGACTTGTACTGGAAACTCTTGTTTGCCGGCGCGAGGGTTGGTCTTTATGACTGTATGCTTTTGACACACTTAGTATATATTTGTATCCTAGATTGACGTAGGTTCGAGAAATTCCCTGGTCTTTCTTGATACCTCTGGTTTGTGAGGCAAACACGCACTAGGACCCTTTCAGCAGGTGGAGCAAAATCCATATAGCCCATAGGTGCCTGTTTATGACAATTGAGCTACGTAGTCCAGGCTAATATTTTACTTTATGATAGAGCTGTTCCCTACCCCAGCATGATTATATATATGTATATACATTGTATACATATGGATTTTACTATAGTTTTGACTTGGTATTATTTTATCCCTTCCCCGAGTTATATGCTTGCACTCAACTCGCTAACCGTCTCTAGACGTTTTATTCCCATGTGATACAGGAGCCAAAGACAATTTTGCTTTTCTTACACTATGTTAGGATTTCTTGATTATTAACTGTCAACTTTAAAGTGGTGAGTTTCCATTCTTTAAAAGAGCTATCATTTTGAAGTCCTATTTTGTTTATGTCTTAGACTTACTTCTTTGGTTTTGGATATCATCGAGGGCATGTCCAAACGTAGATTAGTTCTTGGTTCGGTTAGAGGCTTTGTGGATACAATGGATTGGAATGGTTGTTGGCATTCTTAGAATTCTTGAGTTTTGATTACTCAATCTTCTTATATGTTCAAAATTCAACAATTGTTAGTGTGGTCTCCTGTCCATGGCAGACTTAAGATACCCATCATGTCCAGTCCCTGGTTTGGGCCATGAAAATCCTCTCTCGAGCTTCCAACAAACTTAGGTGGAGTCAATCTTAAAAATTAGCCCAACATCTTCTTTTTCTTTGAGGACATAATTAATTGCACCATTGTCTGTTGTGGGACTACTAGTGTTAACGAAACCTTTATCCTTGTCACTGCTCACACAAGTTATGTCCCTAAATGAAATCACCATGTGCTACTAGCTGAGTTTCCTTAGTCGGTGACCGCCAACTAATCCTAATAATTGTACCAATGCTTCCCGAAGGATCGAAGAAGATAGAAAACCTGGTAGAGCCTGGGATGCCTTCTAGCCTACCTGTTACTGTGGTGGCGAAATATCTGGAGCTCTTTTAGTATCTGGAGCTATGACAGGATTAGGTAATAGATCCCTAGCCTGATCTTGAACTAGGGTTGTTTTTCTATCCTGTCCCTTACCCTTGAGTTGAGCTCGACCCCTAACTGAAACTCTAGCAGTGGGCTTGGGGTCCCAATCCCCAACTCTTAAAGCTCACATCCTAGCCATTTGCATAAAGAGTGAATCAATAAAACTTAAAAACCAACTCAGACCCAGCGCATGAAAATGGATCAAGAAATGAGTTTTTTCCATAAAAATACTTCGTTGCCTCCTGCAGATAGGATACCTATCTATGGGACTCTACTAAACATTGAATCCAGTACCAATAATACAAGTGAAATATAGGCATAGGGAAACACGCTGGTTTCTGGCCCTTGGAAAATTCTTAAGCTTTAAGCTCACTGTCCTATTAACGACTCGTCATACGAGTCAGATAGGGTGGGTATGGGTCAGGTGACCCAAATCATTAAGTGTCCAGTGGATGGTGGTTGGGGTTCTATTATTGTTATGGTTTATTAGTACGAGTCATTAGGGGTGGTGATGAGTCATTGGGATGATCCTTAATCAAATTAGAAACTCAGTGACTTGACTAGGCTCTGAGTATGAGTGGCTTACTAAGAGCCATAAGGATAGGTTACGAGTGGTAAAGTTGGGTCATGTGTTGTCCAGTGTCCAATCCTTTGGGTTCTGTCTTGGAAATGACTAGAATATATGAGTTGTATGGTCTGGTAATAAGTGGGGTCATGGAGTTGTAGGGTGGACAGTGTATGGGTATCCAATGCACTGTCTTTTTGATGACTCAAGGGTACAAGTCGTCTATTGTGGTCACGAGTCATGGGGTCGACTCGTAACCACTTGCAATCTTTTTGCAGTTTTAAGCTGGGGGAACTTTAGATATTTCTCACTTAAAACCCTTAAGACCCCACCACGTCCCTATAACACATTTTGGTCATTTATTCCATACTTTACAAGATTAAATATCCGCTTTACTCTCTCAAAATCCTCTTCAGCATAATTGGCTAGGGTTTCTTAAAATTTGTCATCTAAGGGATTAAAGATTAATTTCTCTCTGTGAATCTTTGTAATTTAGGCATATGACTCTTCTCTCATTCTTAGTTTACTAAAAGCACATGTTTAAAGCATTCTTCATGAATTATTAATGGTGGTTTTGAAATCAAGATTGAGGGGTTTCAATGCTTATTATTGAATATTGTTTTCTATGGTTTTTAATTGAGTATGCATGTTTTAATTATAGTTTTGGGCATATGGGTGGATGGGAATGGGGATTTAATGAAGAGGTCATGGTTGTGCCCAAAATTTGATGATGTTTTTTTTTATAATGGCATGCCCTCAACCTGTTTGTGAAATTGTCAATGAGAATGATTTTGTCATATATTTTATTTATTCTTGGAGTCGTTGCATTGCAAAAATGGTAAATAGAGCATGAATTGGATTTGGTTGGTTTCATATGATTTTGGAAAGTCTTTGGTGGCCATGGTTTGATTATAAATGGTTTTGGTCAGTTGGAAATGATGGATTCTAATTTGGTTTAATAGTTTATATGGCATAGGGTAATAGACTTGCAAGCTCTAATTTTGGTATGACGATACCAATGGTTAATGCCTAATTAAGAGACTCCTTGGTAAATGGTTGGGAATGAGTAAATGATCTAATATGGGCTTAAAGGGGATTAAGTAGTAAAGCTGTGGAAAGTGGGGGTCTCGGGGGGATAGACACTGGAAACTCACATTTGTAGGTGTGAGGGTGGTCTTGGTGATCGTGTGCATTATGTCACACTTTATATTTTTGAGATGTACTAGTCATCTCAAGTTCTTTCTTCGATCGTTCGGCCAACACGCATTGGGGCCCTTTCAGCAAAGGGAGATGAACCCATATAGCCCGTGGGTGATTATAGAATGACCAAGCTACACAACCCAGGTTAAGGATTTAAATGCATGCTAAACCTTGTTCCCTATCCCAGCATGATATATATATATGTATACATATATGTGTGTATATATGTGACTGGATATGGTTATTAATTTGGTTTTGAATGATGGCATTACTTTATATTTATCCTTGAGTTACATGCTAACATTTACTCCGCTAACCGTCTTTGGGAACTGTATCCCCATGCAATGCAAGAACCGGCCATGCTACCATTCCTCCTGCCTAGTCACTTAGATGCATGGACAACTTTGAGTTAGATTGAAGTAGTGAGCTTCCATACTCCAAAAGACACCATTTCATGCTATGGACTTTTTTTATTATTGTTATTTCTTTGGTTTTGGTTTCTGCTATGGTCGGGGCATGTATCGATTGGATATTCTTTAATTTTGGATAGAGATTTTGTCGGACTACTATGGACATGAGTAGTGTCGGTATTAGTGTTAGCCTTGGTATTGATATTGGCATTAGGATTGGTATTGGTTGGACAATTGGGTGTGGTTGTTTGGTTGTGGTTATAGGCTTCATCTAATGTCTTTAAATTACTATTATTTTATTTTGTTATATGTTTAGAATTCATCTGACATGGCATGTAGGGTGGTTAATGGTGGGGTATTGGGGGTGGTGTCGAGTTTTGGTTGTACTTGAGATACCTGATCATGCTCACCTATATCATTTAAATTTGTAGAGGACGATCGTTATAAATAGCTCAACTTATGTTGAGGTTGAATCCATGAGGAGGGAAATTAGCTTTCTAGTACTATGGGTGTTAATAGTTACTAAAAAGATACCCATAATTTAAACAAAGTAAAATACATGATTTAAAATAAGGGGTTGATTTGGACCAAGGATTGATCAATGTCTATTCAAGTTAACCAACTAAAAGCAACAAATGAGATTGAAAATTCAAGATGAGAAAGATCTTTGGATTATGTCTACCTAAGGGTAATGCATAGGTGCATAATGATTCGGTGCAAATTCTAGTTATTAACGATATGGTAGGCGAGGTTGAAGGTCCTTGAGACCAGTTTGTCAACAAAACCTCAAGAATATCAGTCATTGAGTGTGTCAATTAAAACCACCTAACACTTCAATTGGGCATCCCTATTTCTTGGAAGATGCTCGAGATATAGCTAACTGTAACGCCCTGAGTCTGTACCCCAGATGCTACACAGTGCTCATAATCCTGAAGGACCACAAGCTAATCTATGACTGGTACCTGCTGCAATAACTGAATAGTAATACTGTAAATATATGGAAATTAGGCAGAAAACATACCATAAGGTTCAATACTGTAGTAAAACTGAATACGGTATAACAATACCAAAACTGAAACATCTGTTTAAAAAATACCCTAGTCTGAAAAAAAGCCTCTAAACTATTTGAAATATGGAGTTGATTGGAAAAGTACCCAACTAACTCCAAACTACTGAAATAAGATGAACTACTGAAATAATTATCATGTCCTCAAACTAAGAGGACTTACCACTAACTACTTCAGCTGAATATCTGAATTGCTAAGTATGATTAGGAGCCCATGTGTCTGAACCTATGATATAAAACATCATAGAGCAAAAGAAAGGTATGCGTCAGTACTTTGAATGTACTGGTATGTAGAGTGAGGTAGGCTGAAATGCATGGGTATGATGCATGAACAATACTGACTGAATGACATGAATATAGCTGAATGAGAGTACATGCATGAATATGTATACTATAGTTTGAGGTCATGATAACACTGGATACTGAATTCTGAATTATTGATTTACTAATATCTAAGTTTACTGATACTGTGTAGCTGATAACTGAGTGACTGTATTTGACAGTCTTGATCCTGTGGAACTATACTGAGTTCCATACTGAACTGAGTGATTGTATCTGATAGTCCCAAATCTATAGAACTGAACTGAGTTCTATTATAAGACTAGAACTGAAACTGAGACTGTGGGAGTAATCATCTACTGACATGCCCCTATGAACTGATTGGAGTGCTGTCAGTACCATGCCACGGGTAAAGACAAGCTGAGTTACCCCTCATCTGGCAGGTGCTTTGAACGAGAATGGTGGTACCCTCAATTGGTAGGTAGATCCTATCAACCCTTAACTGGTAGGTTGATGTCTCAACCTACGCTGGCTACGTTGTTTTGGAACACAAGGACTACTTCTAAGGATCACACACTGTACTGGCAGGTGAGTCCCTATCTGTGGGTTCACTCGGTGCTAAATCCTACACCCAACTGAATAGACACTGGAATGGATTCTAGACTATTCTAGGTTGGACTGAACTATTTTTGATCATTTTGTGTAACTGAACTGAACTGAGTTCATTGGGTGTAATACCCCAAAGTTTCCTAACTAATTTTGTCTCAAAAATATCAAGTATTAGCTTTTAAATTGAATGATGTTTATTCCATGAGGAATTTTCAAGATTTTTATTTTTTGTCATGTGGTAAAGTCAATGAGCTTTCCATCGATATAAAATTCGCCTAAATATGATGACTGGGTAAGAAGTTATGACAATATCAAGTTCCCATCTGATACAAGCACAATCATGAAGATGGACACTTTTGAGTATATTGAATGCAACAAACAGAGTGTACGAGTTGAAGTGTAAAAAGGGCTCCAAAGTCACCCCTCTATTGCACTCCATGGGCTCTATTTTGTTCATTTAACACTAAGGGGCACTTTTGTCATTTTGTCTCTTATTGTAATAAGTCTATAAATAGAACATATTAGGGTTTTAGCTCATTGGTTGTTCAATTTTGATGATAGAACACATCTCTTGAGAGAGAGAGCCTCCCTAGGCCAAGACTAGGACATGAACAAGTGTGGATTCACTTGTGAATGTGTATTGCTTGGAAACGATGGTGCTTGAGGAGTGGAATCCTTCTCGTGTCTTCATAAGAGTCTGGTGTTGCTATCGTAAGTTCTAAGGGTCTTTAGATTTAATATATCTTTGGGTTCTTGGGTCTTATTATAGTGTATGTCTCACTATCTATCTCTATATTTCATATCTTAGTTAGTGTTGTTTAGGAAAACCGTTGGTTATTGTTGTTCATATATCTTGTAACCGTATGTTTTTGTTATTATCCTTATCATATTGTTGTCTTTCTTCTTGTGTTCATCACATTTTAGTGGTTGTTTTGGTGTATAAATACACCTTGTTTCCTTGTATTCTTGTGTTGTAGTTGTTTGACCGAAATACCTCTCAAAAGGGTCCTCAGATTCCTCTTAATTTGTGGACTGTTTTGAGCCTTTTCTTAGTTCCTTGGTCTTCTTGTATCATTTGGTATCAGAGCATGGCTTGATTTTGTTCCCACAATATCAATCTTGGGCTTGCTTGCTTAAAAATTCAAAAAATAAAAATAAAAATTGAAATCTGAAAATTCCAGAAAAAGAACAATCTGTCCATTTTGTGTTCTTGGCCGAAAATTGTGTTTTTTGTTGTGTCTTGGCCGAGATTTTTACTTGTTTTTGTTGTCTCTAAGTGTTAGTTTTGTTCCTCTCTAACACATTAAGTCTACATCTTGATTTGATCTTGTATTTTGATGTTGTTGTTGTTGTGAACATAAGCTTGGCTCATTGTTGTTGAACATTGTTGTGGTTGACATTGTTGTTGAGAAACTTGATTGGCCATTTATTTGGTTGTAGTTGTTGAAAGGAGTGTTGTTGTTGTTGTTCTTGGTGAATGTTATTGTTGTTCTTGAACTTCTTCACAACCTTCATCTCTTGTTAAAACCGCAGACACAACACTAAAGAGACTTGGCCATTTGTTGTTGTGGATTGGAGTTGGCCGTTGGAATTATTGTTGTTCTTGAAGATTGTTGTTATTGTTATTGGTGTGGTTGTTGTTGTTCTTTAAGTTCTTCACCTTTCTTCATAAAGTGAATGATAGATCCTAAAAGGTGAAGGAAAGAGGTATAAGTAATTGTTAGTCTTGAAAGACCCCCAACCACCAAAAGACTTTACATCACTTCTAAACCACTTTCCCATGAAGCAAGGGTCCATGTTTTAAGGAAAAGTACAACAAAAGTCAAGTCTTGAAATTTGAAACTTGAAAAAAAGGCTCCAAGACTTATTCTTCCCTTCTTAAAACAAATTTCACCAATCCAAATTAAAATTGGTCAAGACTTGGCTTTGGAAAATAAAAATTGTAGAAACCGCAACCAATACGTGGCTGCCACATCATCAAGTTACTGTTCACACATCAAATTTTGTCTCAAATTTTAGATTTCTTAGTTTCATTTTATTGTCTCTTAGTTCGTTTGTTGGTTTGAACACTAATTGACAACCTAGTAATCTCCTACTAGCTTGTAAGTTAGTTTTGTGTCCATTTGTTCGTTTTTACGTTTGTTGTGTACTTTTATCTTTTTGAATTTGTTGTTAGTTCTTGACTCAAGTCCTACAAGATTTCATTTGATTTTCAAACAAAAATTCATTTCAGGACAAGAGTAGACTCGACACTCAATCACTCACGAAGTATAAGCCAGCTTTCAACACTTGTGAAACCAAGTGTGAGGTAAAACCAAGAGTGGGAGTGTGGTGAGGCAATTTTGATCTAACAAGTTTGTTTTCTTTGTTTGTTGTGTCTTTTTGTTAGGTACAATGGCTGCCCATAATTTCAATGCCACATGTGATCGTATCAATGACAATATTGAAGATATAAAATGGCACATTGAAATTATACGCCAATTGCTACCCAAACTTTACCCACAAAATCCAATTGTCCAAGCACCTTGCGTTGAGAGCTTCCTGGAAGAAGTTGCTGCCCAACTTGTGAGTAAAACTTTCCCACCACTTGAGGATGTGTGTGATGTGATTAATGAATCTCAAGTGAGTGAAGGAATTAAAGATGTTAGCCAAGGAAAAAGGAGTGAAACTATGAGCCTATGTTGTTGTAAAGATGATAATGTTTGTTTGGCTCATAGGGTTAATCATGTGCTTGACATATATTTGAAACTTGATAATGATTCCTTAGAGAGTGAAAGTTCCATATCTGTCCGCGGGTTAGATCATTCACTCTTTAGGCACAATATCTTGTTTGAAGATGGTTTATTTACTCCTAATGAACCTAGTGGTGCAAGTGATGTTGACGGTATGGCTTGTCTTGGAAGCTATTGCCTATATGCTAACCCACTATGGTGTGACAACATTCCTCCTCAAGATGGAAATCTTTTCTTGGAAGAAGAGAGTACTCTTATGGGCAAGGAATGTGCAGTCTCGAAAATCAGTACTCTTGGTAGTACTCTTGGTGTGCATAATGATCAATTTACTCTTAACTGTAGTTCACTACTTGAGCATGTGAATAGTGTGCTTAAAAATTCTCAAGTTAGTGATGATGTCTATAGAATTGATCTTGATAATACATATGACTCTTTGAACATCTTGTGTGGTAAAAGAATTACAATTAGTTTTGTTCATAGAGACTATGTGTATGAAAATGTTTTTGTGTGTAAATGTGGGAGTGATATTTTAGGGGAAGAAAGGGATAGTGTCGGCTTAGGACCTTGGCTAATTTTTCCATTTGATCCCGGCACCCTCTTGGAATGTGAAAATCTCTACACTCCCCACTTAATGCTTGGTCAAGACGACAAACAATGTTTGATTGTGGGTGCTAATGAAGGAAGACAAAGTTCTTTCTTATCTCTTTTTATGGAAGATGACCGCTTCCTTTGTGTCTTTTGTACTAAGCTTTTTATGTTCAACACAAAGGACCCTTGGATATACTTTAAGTTTGTTCTACCTCGGCAAGGCATGTTGATGTGTTATTTTTCTTCTAACCCTAAACCCTCAGTCATGAGGATGTATGCTTGTTTTTCTTCTCTTGATTTTGTAAGGTACGGATTTGAGGTCAAATCGTTTTCAAGAAGGGAAGGATAATACAAGTACGACCACGAGGATGGACATGTGAAAGTGTAATGAAACCGAGGCTTGGAGTGTGCAAGAAAAATGCAAAAGAGGGCCTAAAATACACACCAAAACCGAACCTACACTACACTTCATGAGCTGCATTTTGAGGTTTTTCATTAAAGGGCCTTTTTGTCATTTTGTATTCTAGTTGTAACCTAATATAAATAGAACATTATAGGTCATTTTGTCTTAGACTTGGTTGAATATTGAAAGTTGTAACATTTGAAACACTCTCTCTTGTGAGAATGACCCCCATGGCCGAAACTTGTAACTAGGGCTTTCAACTTGAGTGTGGAATCACTCGTGTTGGATTCAAGCTTGGAAACGTTGGATGCTTGGGTGATCGAGGTCACTCTTGTGCCAACGTAAGATTTAGGTATTTGTTGTGTATGATGTTAAAGGTCCAAGAGTGGAATAGGCTTTTGGATTGTTAAGATTATACCTTAATTTGTCTAACTATCTATCCTTTTGTTTCTTTGTATCGTGTAGAAGTGTTGATGTTGTAACCGTGTGTTTCTATTGTTAATGTGCAATCCAAAATTTGTCTATTGTTTATCTTGTTCTTGTTGTGTTGCTACTATTTTGGTGTCAAAAACATCCTTGTATTCTTGTTGTTGTAGTGAATCCGAGAGTGGTCAACAAATAAGTCCACGGGTTCTTCAAACTAGTGGACTGATTTGGTGTTTGTTTTGTGGCTTCCGTGGTCTTTCTTGTATCACCATCGTAAAAAATCACCATATTAGTCAGTGGCACGCCACGCCACAGGAGAAAATGGCAATTATCAAATTCTAGTAGGGGTCCGTGATAGAGGCGCGTCACGCCAAACTTCCAGGATGTAAATAAAGTGGCAATGCGATGGCTTCGCGTCACGACATCCCTCAATTTCCCAGTTGTCAAATTTCAGTAACACGATGCGATAGCGCCGCCTCGTGCTAGGAGTCCAATTCGGTAAAATTTCACTAAAATTAAATGATGTGTCCAGGGTTAAAAGGGTCAATTTCCCCCCTATTTAAGCCCTTTGACATGAGATTCAGCTATTTGGAACCCAAAATATACTAGTTTCTCTCAAGAACAAGCTAGGGTTTCAATTGGGGATTCTATTTCAAGAAAGTCTCTCCATCAAATCTTTGCTAAATCAAGAACTAAGGTGTACATTATGTTGATTTATTGATTCCTTTTATCCATAAAGCTCAAGAACCCTATTTTAAATTATTAATCATGATGTTTATGTTATGGGTTGGTTGTAAGCTTGTTTATCTTGTTCTATGATTCCAAAGTTGGAATATTTATGTGTTTTTCATGAAACTACATTAGCAAGTGAGTGAAATCCATAAATTAAATTATTTTTAATGTGTCAATTTGATGATTAGGCCTATGCCCTAAGGGTGTATGTAAGGTGCTTGATAAAATGCTTGGGAGGATATAAATTATGCACTATAGCTTAATTATAACCCAAAATGACTTCCATGCTATTTTTATGTATTGAAATTGTTTGTCGGATTTCTCATGAGTTAGCCATATTAAATTATGCTATGTATACATGCTATCTTATTCACATACCAAGCTATGATAATCAAATGTCCATGAAATATCTTCAACTATTGTATTATGGATTGTTGATGTTGGTCATGGATTCAAGAATGTCATGCTTTGTCCTTCCATCGAGTCCTGGGGGTAATTGTACTCGAAAAATATAGCTATGTACCTAGAGTCCGTGTCATATTTTCACGATATCCTCAGTCAAGCCATGATCCGTAGAACTCAGTCAGTTATGTGAATCAGGAATGCTCAGTAATACAGTAATCTCAGTACTATTCCATCAGTCAACGAAACTTAGTTAATTCAGTCAGGTTTAGTTCAGTAATCCATGATCAGTGTCTATTCAGATAGGAGTAGGAATTAGCCCCGAGTGAACCCAAGGATGAGAACACACACTGTCAAATGAGGGTGTGATTCTTAGAAGTCATCCTTGCATTCCAGAACTATGTAGCCAGCATAGGTTGAGACATCAACACTACCAGATGAACGTTGATGAAGTGGATAAGCACTGTTAGATGTAGGACCCACCGTTCTCTTTTTGGGACACTTCAGATGAGGGTCACTCACATTTTGTCCTTACCGGTGGTGTGGTATTGATACCCTTCTATAGGGGTTATAGATTGGACCCTAACTCAGCTATAATGCATTATTTGGGGCATGCCGGTTAGATAACTACTTCCCACAGTTTCAGTTACAGAATCAGGACTGTCAGATACAGTCAATCAATCTCAGTATTAGAACTCATATAGTTTTACAAAATTTAGAACTGTCAGATACAGTCTAAGAACAGTACGGAGCTTAGCTAGTTCTATCAAATTCACAACTATCAGATACAGCCACTTATGTTATCAGTTATATCCGCCATCAGAACTCATTTATCAGTCATGTTAGTTAACAGTAAATTCGTGTTATCACGATCTTAGATATAGTTACTATGTATTCATGCATGTATTCTCACATTCATATTAGTGAGTTAGCTTTTATTGTTCATGCATATGAACCCCATGTATTCAGCCTATCTCACATGCATACCAGTATATTCTAAGTATTGATGCATTTGTGCTATGGTGTCTTTTACCATAGGTCCATAAGCACGAGCTCTAGAGCATCAGTAGCATTCCAGTCTCAGCAGTCAGAGTTAACAGTTAGTCCTTATCTCTCGAGGACATGATCATTTATTTATTATCTCATTAAGTAATTTATTAGTTGGAGTTAGTTGGGGACATGTTCCATCGACTCCTTATTTAGACAATTCAGTCAGTTAGAGGCTTTTCAGACTATCATGTTCAAACTATCATGTTATTTCAATTTTGTTTTGGGTATTTCATACCCCATTCAGATGTTATATCTTTATCAGTTATGTTATAGTTTTGAACCTTATGGCCTTTCAGTTAATGTTTCCACAATCATACAGTATATTATGCAGTATACAGGTACATATACCAGTCATGGGTTAGCTTGTGGTCCTTCAGGGTCATAAGCACCATGTAGCATTTCGGGTACCAGATTCGGGGCATTACAAACTTAGTATCAGTGCCAGGTTCAATAGAGTCCTAGGAAATCTGAAACCCGCATCTAGTAGAGTCTTGTGCATGGGTGTGTTGCGCACCATATTTATGTACAGAAGGCTATGAGATATTTTAGGAACAATTTCCCTTCTTTAAGTATTCATATCGTACCAGTGTGCATAATCTTAAGTCAATCTCTCAGTCTAATCTGTTTCTTCCTTTCTTCTACAGAACATGCCTCCTAATAGAAGAAACAAGAATCAGTCATCCCCTCAACCCGAAGAATCTTTGGGCGAACATGTTTCTCATGCAGAGTTTAGAGTTGTATTTACTACTCTTCCTCAGTCATTTACCGCTATGAATAAATGACCAGCTGTCATTCCGACCAACCCAGTGGCCAATTTAGCTGTATCCAGGATTCAGAACTTCACCCGAATGAATCCTCCATCCTTTCTTGGGTCTAAGTCAGATGAGGACCCTCGGGAATTCATTGATCAGGTTTAGAAGGTTATAGACATCATGGGGGTTACTCCTAGTGAGAGTGGTGAGCTAGCTGCATATCAGTTATAGGATATTGCTCACACTTGGTACAAGCAGTGAAAGTCAAAGAGGTTGGTTGATGCAGGACCTATAGAGTGGGAGAAATTTGTCACCGTATTTTTAGAAAATTTCTTTCCCCTAGAGCTGAGAGAGGATAAGGTGTTAGAATTCATCAATCTTAGGAAGGGCAACATGACGGTGAAAGAGTATTCTCTTAAGTTTACTCTATTAGCCAGATATGCCCCTTATGTGTTTGTAGACAGCAGGGCCAAGATGAGTAAGTTTATTTCTAGGGTGAATGATAGTGTGGTAAACGAGTGTAGGTCTAAGATGTTGAACAGTGACATGAGTTTAGCCAAAATTATGACTCATGCTCAACAGGTAGAAGATCCAAAGATTAAGATGAGGGAGAAGTAGAATTAGAGAGCAAAGATAGGTAGTTTCAACTTTGCTCAACCTAAATCAGAAGGAGGAAACCGTTCTCAATTTTGTCCTAAGCCGTCAGTTCCAGCTTCTTAATCAACTAGTGCTCTATCACCTAAGTTCAGGGATAGTAATAAAGATAGAGCGCCAGGCTCTAAGTCTCAGGGAAGTGTCAGCATTGCCCAAACTAGTCCCCTTTGTAAGACTTATGGTAAGAACCACAAGGGTTCTTGCAGAGCTGGTAGCGATGGATATTTTAAATGTGGCAAGCCAAGACATAGAGTTAGAGATTGTCCCCATTCAGGTTATCAGTGTCAGCAAAACTGTTCCTCAGCTCTGTCCGATCGCACAACTGAGAAGGGTGCCACTTTGAGTGCTACTAGTGGGCAACGCTCAAACAGATTTTATGCTCTCCAGTCCCAGCAAGATTTAGAAAATTCTCCTGATGTGGTTACTGGTACATTACAGATCTTTCATATGCATGTTTACTCTTTGCTAGATCTAGGAGCTTCTTTGTCTTTTATCACTCCATATATAGCAATTGGTTTTGAAATCAGTCCCGATATTTTTGCAGAGCCCTTTTCAGTCTCTATCCCAATAGGTAAAACCATCATAGCCCAACGGGTATACAGGAACAACCTGATTATGATATTTTAGAAAGTCACTTCAGCAGACTTAGTTGAATTAGAGATGACTAATTTTGATTTCATTCTCAACATGGATTAGATTTATTCCTGCTATGCCATAGTCAACCACAAAAATAGAATAGTCCAGTTACAATTTTTGAATGAACCCGTCCTAGAGTGGAAGGGTAGTGTATTCGCTTTCAGAGGTCAGCTTATTTCCTACCTTCGAGTAAGGAAAATAATATCTAAGGGATGTGTCTATCATTTTGTTCGAGTTAAGGACTCTAGTTTTGAAACTCCCAATCTTGAATCAGTCCCAATCATGAGTGAATATTTAGATGTCTTTCCCGAAGATATTCTAGGGATTTCTCCCAAAAGGGAAATAGACTTCAGCATTGATCTTCTTCCAGATACTCAGCCTATATCTATTCCACCATACAGAATGGAACCAGTAAAACTCAGAGAACTGAAAGAACAGTTGAAGGATCTCTTAGATAAGGGATTCATTAGACCTAGTGTGTCCCCGTGAGGTGCACCAGTCTTATTCCTGCGAAATAAAGATGGTTCTCTTAGAATATGCATAGACTACTGTCAACTTAATAAAATCATGGTCAAGAACAAGTACCCACTTCCAAGAATAGATGACTTGTTTGACCAACTTTAGGGTGCTAGTTATTTCTCTAAGATAGACCTCATATCCGGCTATCATCAGCTCAAAGTCAGAGATGTGACAATCCAAAAATAGCCTTTTGTACTTGGTATGGTCACTTTGAATTCCTAGTCATGTCCTTTGGTCTTACCAATGCCCCATTAGCTTTTATAGACTTGATAAACCGTGTGTTCAAGCAGTACTTGGACATGTTTGTTATAGTCTTTATAGATGATATTCTGGCCTATTCCCGTAGTGAGCATAATCATGCAGACCATATCAGAATCATACTTTAGACTCTCAGAGATTATTAGCTCTTTTCCAAATTCAATAAGTGCAAATTTTGGCTAAGGTCAGTAGCATTCCTTATCCATATCATTTCAGGTAATGACATTAGAGTAGATCTTAAAAAGACCAAAACGGTAAGAAACTGGCCCAGACCTGTCTCTCCATCAGATATTAGGAGTTTCTTAGGTTTGGCTGGCTATTACAAATGGTTTGTTGAGGGATTTTCTTTAATTGAATCCCCTATGTCCAGAATGAATCAGAAGAAAGTCAAGTTTTATTGGTCAGATCCTTGTGAGAAGGGTTTTTGGGAGTTGAAGACTCGACTCACCTCAGCTCTAGATCTAGCTATTCCAGATGGTTCAGATGGTTTCGTAGTATATTATGATGCATCTAGAGTAGGTTTGGGTTGTGTCCTCATGTAGCATGGTAAGGTCATAGCCTATGCCTCCAGACAGCTTAAACCCCATGAGAAGAATTATCCTACTCATGATCTTGAGTTAGTAGCCATAGTATTTAACTTACAGATTTGGAGGCATTATCTATACGGAGTTCATTTAGATGTGTTCACAAATCATAAGACCTTCAGTATGTCTTTACTTAGAAAGATCTCAATCTTCATCAGAGAAGGTGGTTTGAGATCTTGAAAGATTATGACATGAGTGTTCTTTATCATCCGGGAAAGGCCAATGTAGTGGCCGATGCTCTCAGTAGACTGTCTATGGGTAGTGTTGCTCATGTGGAGGACAGTAAGAAGAAGTAAGCTCAGAAAATCCATCAGCTTGCCAGACTAGGCATTCGTTTAGTCAATACAGAAGAGGGTGATATAAAGGTTCAGAGTAGTTCAGAATCATCTCTAGTTTTCGAGGTGAAAGAAAAGAAATATAGATACCCAGTTAAGTCAAGTTGAAAGAGTAAGTTAAGGATCAGAAATTAAAGGTTTTCTCCCAAGGGGGAGATGGTGTTCTATGTTGTCAGGGTCGTCTGTGTGTTCTAGATATAGATGACTTAAAGCAGCAAATTCTTGCAGAAGCGTATGGTGCGCGCTACTCTATTCATCTAGGGGCCATAAAGATGTACCATAACTTGTAGGAGATCTATTAGTGGAGTGGGATAAAGAAGGATATTGCAAAGTTTGTGGATAAGTGCTCTACATATTAGCGGGTTAAGATAGAGTATCAGAAGCCAAGTGTACCTATGCAGGAGTTCATTATTCCTAATTGGAAGTGGGAAGAAGTGAACATGGACTTCGTATTGGGTTTGCCTTGAACTCTTCATCAGCATGATTCAGTATGGGTCCTTGTAAATGGGATGACTAAGTCAGCTCATTTCCTCTCAGTTCATACCTCTTATTCAGTCGAGGATTACACCAAACTCTACATTAGAGAGTTGGTCAGATTGTACGGTGTTCTATTATCTATTATCTCAGACAGAGGTACCCAGTTCACCTCTTATTTCTAGAAAGCATTCCAAAAAGGACTTGATGCCCAAATTTATCTCAGTATATAGACTTTCATCCTCAGACAGATGGTCAAGCAGAAAGGACCATTCGAACACTAGAAGATATTCTAAAGGCGTGTGCAATTGATTTCAAGGGTAGTTGGGATGACCACTTGCCTTCGATTGAGTTTGCATACAACAATAGCTATTATTCCAGTATTTGGGTGGCTTCATCCGAAGCTCTCTATGGTAGGAGGTGCATATCTTTAATAGGTTTGTCAAATTTAGTAAGGCCTCAGTTATAAGTCCTGGCTTAGTATTAGATGCCTTAGAAAAAGTCTAGTTGATCAGAGAAAAACTTTGGGCAGCTTAGAGCCGACAAAAGTCTTATATAGATGTGTGTAGAAAGGATCTCAAGTTTGAAATTAGTGACTATGTCTATCTAAATATCTCTCCTAAGAAGGGAGTGAAGAGGTTTGGTAAGAAGGAAAAGCTCATTCCTCGATATGTCGGTCCCTTCAAAATTCTCAGTCGCTTCGACAAGGTAGCTTATGAGATCGAATTGCCTTTAGATCTAGCCTCAGTTCATCCAGTCTTCCATGTCTCTTTGCTCAAGAAGTGTATAGGTGACCTAGCAGTTGTAGTCTCTATTAGAGAATAGATGTTTAGAACAACCTTTCTTATAAGCAAATTTTAGTCGAAATTCTAGACTACCAGACTCGTAGATTGAGGAACAAATAAGTCCCTTTAATAAAAATTCTTTGGCTTGATCAGTACTTTGAGGGAGCTACTTGGGAAGCAGAAGCAGACATGCGTACCAAGTACCCTTACCTCTTGTCCGCCAACTTAGATCAATATCAAGGTAATAGTTCTCCTTAAGCTTTTCAGTTTTTATGTCTAAATTTCAGTTACGACTTAGTATCAGCCTCATGTTTAGGATTCCATTTTTTAAACTTGGTACTAAATACCATTGCATATCCAATTATATGTTCATGCATCAGATTAGTCATGTGTTGATGCATTAGACATGCATTCTCTTTATGAGAAGACTCAGTTATTAAAAATCTTATTCATGTAATCAGTTCTATCATGTATTCATGCATTAGATATGTGTGATCATCTTATCAGTACTCTCAGTCATGCATTTATGAACCAGCTTAGTCGTGAAATCATGCATCAGATATGCATGCTCTGTATGAATCTCAGAAATGTTAGTTATGTAGTCATATTTTAGTGTTAATGTTCAGTATGTACTTCGACTTACCATTTCTCCCCTCTCAGTCAGTCTCATTCGAGGATGAATATTCCCACGGGGGAGATATTGTAATACCCTAAAGTTTCCTAACTAATTTTGTCTCAAGAATGTCAAGTATTATCTTCTAAATTGAATGATGTTTATTCCATGAGGAATTTTCAAGATTTTTACTTTTTTTTTTATGTGGGAAATTCAATAAGCTTTCCGTCGATATAAAATTTACCTAAATTCGATGAACGGGTAAGAAATGACTATTTCAAGTTTCCATCATAAAATAGCGCCATATTAGACAGTGGCGCACCGTGCCATAGGAGAAAATGACAATTGTCAAATTCCATTAGGAGTCCACGATAGTGGTGCGCCGCACAAAACTTCCAGGTCGCAAATGAAGTGGCAACACAATGGCTCCGTGTCACGCCATCCCTCAATTTCCCAGTTGTCAAATTCCAGTGACACGACGTGATAGCACCGCATCACACCAGGGGTCCAATTCACAAAAATTTTACTGAAATTAAAAGACGTATCCAGGGTTAAAAGGGTTAATTCCCCCTATTTAAGCCCTTTAACACCAGATTCAGCTATTTGGAACCCAAAATATACTAGTTTCTCTCAATTTTCTCTCAAGAACAAGCTAGGGTTTCAATTTCAAGAAAGTCTATCTGCCAAACTTTGCTAAATCAAGAACTAAGGTATGGGTTGTGTTGATTTATGGATTCCTTTCATCCATAAAGCTCAAGGACCCTATTTTAAATTATGATTCATGATATTTATGTTGTGGGTTGGTTGTAACCATGTTGATCTTGTTCTATGATTCCCAAGTTGGACTATTTATGTGTTTTACATGAACTACATTAGCAAGTGAGTGAAATTCATAAATTGAGTTATTTATAATGTGTCAATTTGATGATTAGGCCTATGACTTAAGGGTGCATGCAAGGTGTTTGATAAAATGACTAAGAGGATAGAAATTATGCACTATAGCTTAATTATGATCCAAAATGACTTCCATGCTATTCTTATGTATTGAAATTGTTTGTCGGATTGCTCATGAGTTAACCATATGAAATTATGCTATGTATACATGCTATCTTATACACATACCAAGCTATGATAATCAAATGCCCATGAAATATCTTCAATTATTGTATTATGGATTGTTGATGTTGGTCATGTATTCAAGAATGTCATGCCTTGTCAGTTTTCTTCCATCGAGTCCTGGGGGTACTTGTACCCAAAAAATATAGCTTTGTGTGACTAGAGTCCGTGTCATAGTTTCATAATATCCTCAGTCAAGCCATGGTTCATAGAACTCAATCAGTTATGTGACTCAAAAAAGCTCAATAATACAGTAATCTTAGTACTATTTTGTCAGTTAACAAAACTCAACTAATTCAATCTAGTCAGTTCAGTAATCCATGATCAGTGTTTATTTAGATGGGAGTAGGAATTAGCACCGAGTGAACCTAAGGATTGGAGTACACACTATCAAATGAGGGTGTGATTCTTAAAAGTCATCCCTGCATTCCAGAACTATGTAGCCAGCATAGGTTGAGGCATCAACACTTCAGATGAGGGTTGATGAGGTGGATAAGCACTGTCATATGAGGGCCCTACCGTTCTATTTTGGGGACACTATCAGATGAGGGTCACTCACAGCTTGTCCTTACCGGTGGCACGATATTGACACCTTTTCAATTGGGGTTATAGATTGGACCCCAACTCATCTATAATGTGTTATTTGGGGCATGTCAGTTAGGTAACTACTTCCCATAGTTTCAGTTATAGAATCAGGACTGTCAGATATTGTCAATCAGTCTCAGAATTAGAACTCAGATAGTTCTATAGAATTCAGGACTGTCAGATACAGTCAACTTAGAACAGTACGGAGCTCAGCTAGTTCCATCAGATTCAAGACTGTCAGATACAGTCACTCATGGTATCAGTCATATCTGCCATCAGAACTCAGTTATTAGTCATGTTAGTTATCAGTAAATTCATGTTATCTTGATCTCAGATATAGTTACAATGTATTCATACATGTATTCTCACTTTCATATTAGTCAGCTAGCTAGTATTATTCATGCATATGAACCCCATGCATTCAGCCTACCTCACATGCATACCAGTATATTCAAAGTATTGATGCATTTGCTCTATGGTGTATTATACCATAGCTTTAGAACCACGAGCTCCAGAGCATCAGTAGCATTCTAGTCTCAGCATTCAGAGTTAGCAGTGAGTCCTTATTTCCCAGGGACATGATTATTTATTTATTATCTCATTAAGTAATTTATTAGTTGGAGTTAGTTGGGGACTTGTCCCATCAACTCCTTATTCAGACAATTCAGTCAGTTAGAGGCTTTGCAGACTATCATGTTCAGACTATCATGTTATTTCATTTTTGTTTTGGGTATTTCATACCCCATTTAGATGTTTATATCTTTATCAGTTATGTTATAGTCTTGAACCTTATGGCCTTTCAGTTTATGTTTCCGTAATCATACAGTATATTACAGAGTATACAGGTACATATATCAGTCATGGGTTAGCTTGTGGTCCTTCGGGATCATGAACTCCATTTAGCATTTTGGGTACCAGATTCGGGGCGTTACACTGGATTCCATGGACTGATGGAATACTACTGAATTCCTTTAACTGACTGAATTCTACCGATCGTGACATGACTGATACTATCCTATGACTGACCTTGGCTCTAGGTAAACATCTAAATTGTCGGGTATTCAATACCCCCAGGAGCCGATAGCATAAATTATACAACATGGCATAATCTTGAAATATGATAAATAACTACTTGATCATCATTCATTCATAGGGACATTCTATCAAATACTTGCATGACATGAACTGGAATACATGCTAACATGCTATATTTCATTATTTAGTTCTCATGAAAAATTTATCAAACACTTGAAGGACATAATCTATGCACATGACACTAAAACAATATGTACACATCATAGTTCAATTCCACATTTACAACTTCAACGGTTTCAATATGGTTTCTCATGATAATGTACACATATCAATCAATTCCACATAAATCTTGTAGTAAATCATGAACTAGAAACCCCATTAACATGGTAATCATGAACATATTCAAATTCAACCATGAACTTCATCAAACTCATAAATCTATAGTTAAAAGGGGTTCTTGAACTCCAAGGGTATAAGGGAACCCTTGGATGAACACTTGACATACCTCGGTTGCTAAATTCCTGAAGAATAATGGTGGAAATCTTGAGCCTTGGCCTTGAAATTAAATCACCTAAGGTTCTTGTTCTTGAGCAATTTGAGTGAAAGTAAGTATAGTTTGCTCAATGAAGGCTGAGTCTCTTGTCTTAGGGCTAAATAAGGGTGGAGAAAAGACCCGATTATCACCCAAGGACGCGATTTTTAATGAGTGAAAACCAGACTATCGATGCACAGGACGACACGCTGTGTTATTGGCATTGATGCAATATCCAACACATCACATCGAGTCCACATCAGTTCACTGGAAATTTCCAGTAGGAGCCAAGGTAAAATATTGATCGACGCGATGGCTAACACACTGCGCTAAGATCACATCGATACAGTGTTTTGGATTCCCAAACGTGGTTCAAACGAGGTCCAAAAAATCCCAAACTCATATGGGAATACCTACTGGCATTCCTAATCATGAATCAATCTAAAGATCGATACTTTAAGCTCATAAGATTTGTGAAATAGAGTTTTCAACTTACGAAGGCCAAAATAATACTAAGTCTGAATACTTAGCTAGACTTTTCTAAGTCTGGGACCCCTTAGCAAGCTTAAAAGAATGAGTTGAGCTTAGGATTTTGTGGGGTCTTACAATATCTCCACCTTGGGAACATTCATCCTCAAATTAGATTGATTAAATTGAGAATACTGATAGACTGGTTTAGACACTGGACATGCACAAATGAAGCATGATTTCATGACTGAAATTATTGATATACTGAATTATCATACTGAACATGCATATCTAATGCATGAGTACATAGTTGAACATAATTCATGAATGCATAACTGGGATTACTGATAAGCTGAGCTTATATACTGGACATGCATGTCTGATCATGAGTACATAACTGAACTAATTCGTAAATGCATGACTGAGTATGTAATGTTAATTAAGATCAAGTTGGTAGATATATCTGAACATGAGACTGAGTAAATTTAAAGGAAATTTGTTACCTTGGACTGAGTCTGAGTTTCCAGAGAAAAGGTGAGGATACTTAGTTTGCATATCTGCTTCTTCTTCCCAAGTAGATCCCTCAACGGATTGATTTCACCAAAGAACTTTGATGAGAGGGACTTCTTTGTTCCTCAGTCTGTGAATTTGATAGTCAAGGATTTCAATTGGGACCTCTTCATAAGAGAGAGACTATTATAAACATCTATGCTCTCTATAGGGACTACAGTTATGGGGTCACCTATGCACTTCTTTATCAAGGGGATATGAAACACTTAATGTACTAAAGCTAAGTCTGAAGGTAACTCAAGCTAGTAAGCTAGCTTTTCAAAATGGCTGAGAATTTAGTATGGACCGACATATCGGGCACTAAGCTTCCCCTTTTTTCCAACCTCTTTACTTCTTTCATAGGAGAGATTTTCAAGAATACAAAATCCCCGATCCTAAACTCGAGATTATTTACTGAATTCACATGAACGGTAACATGAGAACATAATTGAGCCTAAAATATGATACAGGAACTGATTATCATAAAAGGAACTGAGCCCTTGAATAAATGTCTTATGAATGAGATTGGAACTTAAGAGTCCACCTGGATTCATTACGTGAAGAGAAGATGGAAGGTTTAGCTTATAAAAGCTCGGGGATTATAGTGTATCTCCCCCTTGGGACATTATGTCCTCTGAAGAATGCTGACTTGGCTGAGATACCGAGGAAAAACTGAGATGATGCATAGGGAACCTACAAATCAAATGGTAATGCTTATTGGGGTTCTGAAACTAAGGCATGACACCTTAACTGAGCTGAACTTGCAATCGAATGGTTGCTCAATCTTGGAATAGTTACTTACATTTGTAAGACTTCGAATAGTGAGACTAGATGTAAGGATGGGAAACCTAAACATACAAACATTGTCCGCCTAACTACTAAACTGAATTACTGGTTTTGCGAACTAACTTATGCTAAAAACTTATATTCGACTAGAGCCTTTCTTTGACACTCTTTCTATAGGGTTCTAGTCACTTTAGGGAGCAAGGAGTCTTGGTATCATTGAATAAAATTCTGAATAAACAAATAACATCCTAGCTAAAATTCTGTAATATGAGTCGGGGCCTATGAAACATCATCTAGATGAAGTGACTAAGCCTTATGCACTGCGACTACAAATTCTAAATCTTAGACTTATCCCTTGAATAATCTCTCAACTATACTCTCCATAACACAACATATCACCTTAGACTACTAAAAATATTCACATGGTTGTTGAGCACGAGTGCATAAACTTACTAACTTATCTGATTATCTGAATGGCTGATAGTTGAATACTTGGTCATGTAATATCAAACTGTACTTAGTCTAAAAAACTGGACTGGAACTATAGAGTATCATGCATACGAGGTAAGGATTGAATGGGTAACATGAGGTAACTGAGCATGAATTCATAAAAACTATATTATTTAAAAAGGCAAGACCAAGCGTATAACATGACTCTGAGATAGTGTGTAAACTGAGGTACTGAAATACTGATAATTGAATAACTGATAACTATACGCTATGGTCAAGAAAATCTAAAACAGAACTGAGTTACTGATCTGATTACTGGACTGTGACTGTGACTGAAACTATAACTAAGACTGTAACTGAGATAGTACTGGAACTAAATACTAGGTTCTGATAACTCTACCTACTGAGGTCTGATCTGGACTGAATTATCCTACTATGTTCAAGCCTACTCCAATCTCCAAAATGCATTTAATCACTTACATATCAACAGATATTCAAGCCTATCTTCAAAGATATAGCCTCGTGTAAAACTAACATGCAATAATCTTTTCTTAACATGAAACATTTACTCTCTCCCTTCAAAAAACTGCTCATCACTACATCATTTTGTAAGGAGAGTCCACCAAAGGGTTAAAACATGAGGACAATATGCATGAATACTATACCAAACTCGACACTTAGCTAAGGTCTGAGGAATAGAATGTCAACACTATGGATTTATCAAAAGATCTAAACTGAGGATATGTATGACAAAATCTAAATTTAGCCGACCGCTAGGAGTGTAGCATGGGCCATGGGAATTGAGCATACTGTATAACATGACATCATGAGCTGCATGACCTAAGTCTGGAGTTTTTGTATTCATGGAACATGATTTATAAAACTGAGTGAACTGGAACTACTTATATTAGGAACTATAAGCGTGTATGATTGCTAACGTGCATGAGTATAGGCTATGATCATATAGCTAACATGTAAGACATGAATAGATATCATGATAACTAATGGATTTCAAGAGTCTGGAATACTATTTTGAGATGATTTGCGTGATCATTCTCTTTACGAGAATAGACAAGAATGTCATCTATGAAAACAATGATGAAGATATCCAAGAACTTTTTGAACACACAGTTCATCAAGTCCATGAAGGCTGCTGGACATTAGTAAGACCAAATAACATGACTAAGAATTCGAAGTAGCCATACCAAGTTTTGAAAGTTGTTTTTGGAATATCCCATTCCCTAACTCTGATTTGATTATGGCCTGATCTGAGGTCTATCTTAGAGAAGTAATTGGCACCCTAAAGTTGGTAAAAAAAGTCATCAATTCTGGGAAGTAGATACTTGTTCTTGTCCATGACTTTATTTAGCTGACGGTAGTCAATACATATTCTGTGAGAACTATCTTTCTTACTCACAAATAAAACTAGTGTGCCCCATGGGGATACACTGGGTCTGATAGATCCCTTATCTAGGAGATCTTTTAACTGTTCTTTGAATTCTCTGAGTTCTATTGGATCCATTCTGTATGGCAGAATAGATATGGGCTGAGTATCTGGAATAAGGTCTATTCCGAAGTCGATTTCGCTTTTGGGAGGAACTCTGGGAAGATCTTCGAAAAACATATCTAGGAATTCACATTCTACTGACACTGATTCAAGAGTAGGGGTTTCTAAACTAGAGTCCTGGACTCTAACGAGATGGTAGACACATCCCTTAGATATCATTTTTATCTCCCAAAGGTAAGAAACAAGCTGACCCCTTAGTGCTAAAGTACTACCCCTCCATTCTAGGATGGGCTCATTTGAAAACTAAAATTGGAAAATTCTATTTCTACAGTCGACTGAGGCATAGTAGGGATGAAGCCAATCCATGTCGAGAATGACATCAAAATCAGTCATCTGTAATTCGACTAAGTCTGCTGAAGTGACATTCTGAGATATCATAACCGGACAGTTCCTGTATACCTACCGGGATATGATAGATTTACCTACTGAGGTAGATACTAAGAAAGGCTTTGCTAGAATTTTAGGACTGACTCTAAAATCAATGGCTATTCATGGAGTAACAAAGGATAACAAAGCTCCTAGATCTAGCAAAGCATAAACATGTAAATAGAAAACTTGTAACGTACCAGTGACAATATCAGGAGAACTTTCCTGATCCTGTCGGGACTAAAGAGTATAGAGTCTATTTAGGCGCTGCCCACTGGTGGAACTGGAAGCGGCACCCTGTTGATTCAGGCGACCGAACTGAGCTGGGGAACGATTTTACTGACCTTGGGAACCTGACTGGGGACAATCTCTGACTTTGTGACCTGGCTTGCCTCACCCTAAACATACATCACTGCCAGCTCTGTATATACCCTGGTGGTTTCTACCACATTCTAGACAAAAGGGATTGGTTCAGCCACTCTTTGCCCTAGATGTTCTAGCCCTCTTATTCTCTCTCTCTTTTTTCCTAAGCCTCTCCTCCTTACTCTGTGGAGCATGAGCCATAATCTTAGATAGGATAATAGCCAACTGATTATTCTGAGCAAATATTAATTGAGCTAAGGCAGTGAAAGCAGCTCTAAACTCAACATGAGAAACATGCTCATTCAGGGGGTCTACCTGAACGTGCGGAGGGGCTAACTGGTTTTTGTTACTTCTTTCATTAGCTTCTCTGGAAGACATGTTTTGGAAGCATAAGGAAGAGATGAATTACACTGAGAGTTTAGCTTGAGCTCATGCTCACTCGTACGACATAAATACTGAAAGGAGGGAAACTTTTTCTAAACATCTCGTAGCCTCCTGTCCATAAGTGTGGTGTGCTACATACCCATGCACAAGACTCTACTAGATATGGCTTTCCGACTTCCTAGGACTCTATTAAGCCTTAGGCTGTGATACCAAGTTTGTAACGCCCCGAGTCTGTACCTCGGATGCTACATAGTGCTCATAATCTTGAAGGACCACAAACTAACCCATGACTGGTACCTGCTGCAATAACTGAATAGTAATACTAAAAATATACGAAAATTAGGTAGAATACATGCCATAAGATTCAATACTATAATAAAACTAAATACGGTATAACAATACCAAAATTGAAACATCTATTTGAAAAATACTCTGGTCTGAAAAAAAGCCTCTAAACTGTTTGAAATATAGAGTTAATAGGACAAGTCCCCAACTAACTCCAAACTACTAAAATAAGCTGAACTACTAAAATAATCATCATGTCCTCGAACTAATAGGACTCACCACTAACTCTGTCAGCTGAATATCTAAACTACTAAGTATGATCGGGAGCTCGCATGTCTAAACCTATGATATAAAACATCATAGCACAAAAGAAAGGTATGCATCAATACTTTAAATGTACTGGTATGCAAAGTGAGGTAGGCTGAAATACATGGGTTCATATGCATGAACAATCTGATTGAATGACATGAATATAACTGAATGAGAGCACATGTATGAATACGTATACTGTAATCTGAGGTTATGATAACAATATATGTTGAGTTCTGAATTACGAATTTACTAATATCTGAGTTTACTGATATTGTGTAGCTGATAACTGTGTGACTGTATCTGACAGTATTGATCTTGTGGAGCTATACTGAGTTCTGTACTAAAGTGAGTGACTCTATCTGACAGTTCTAAATATGTAAAATTGAACTGAGTTCTATTTTGAGACTGGAACTGAAACTGAGACTATGGGAGTAATCATCTAATTGAAATACCCCTCTCTGAACTAATTGGGATCTAACCTATAACCCCAGCTGGAAGGGTGTTAGTACAATGGCATGGATAAAGATAAGCTAAGTCACCCTCATCTGGAAGGTGCTCTAAACGAGAATAATGGTACCCTCAACTAGCTGGTAGATCACCTCATTAACCCTCAACTAGTAGGTTGATGTCTCAACCTACACTAGCTTTATAGTTCTAAAAAATAAGTACTACTTCTAAAGATCACACCCTCTACTGGCGGGTGAGTCCCCATCCGTGGGTTCACTCAGTGCTAAATTTTACTCCCAACTGAATAGACACAGGACTAGATTCTAGACTGTTCTAGGCTAGACTAAACTATTTCTGATTGTACTGTATAACTGAACTGAACTGAGTTCTCTAGGTTCTGTGGACTGACGAAATACTACTGAATTATGTTAACTGACTAAATTCAACCAATCATGACATGACTGATACTATCTTGTGACTGACCATGGCTCTAGGTAAGCAACTAAATTGTTGGGTATTGAATACCCCTAGGACTCGATAGCATAAATTATATGACATGACACAATCTTGAAACATGATAAATAACTACTTGATCATCATTCATTCATAGGGACATTCTATCGAACACTTGCATGACATGAACTTGAATACATGCTAATATGATATAATTTCATTATTTAATTCTCATGAACAATTCATCAAAACTTGAAGGACATAATCTATGAACATGACACTAAAATAACATGTACACATATAGTTCAATTCCATATTTACAACTTTAAGGGTTTCAACATGGTTTCACATGATAATGCACACATATCAATCAATTCCACATGAATCTTATAGTAAATCATGAACTAGAAACCCTATTAACATGGTAATCATGAACACATTCAATATCAACCATGAACTTCATCAAACTCATAAACTTGTAGTTAAAAGGGGTTCTTGAACTCTAAGGGTGGAAGGGAACCCTTAGATGAACACTTGACATACCTTGGTTTCCAAATTCCTGAAGAACAATGGTGGAAATCTTGAGCCTTGGCCTTGAAATTAAATCACCTAGGGTTTTTGTTCTTGAGAAATTTAAGAGAAAGTAAGTATATTTTTCTCAATGAAGGCTGAAGCTCGTGTCTTATGGCTGAATAGGGGTGGGAAAAAGACCCAATTACCCCCTAAGGATGCGACTTTTAATGACTGAAAACTAGGCTGTAGATGTGCAGGATGATGCACTGTATCATTGGCATCGATGCAATAGCCAACATGCTGTGTTCCATGTCAGTTCACTGGAAATATCTACTGGGATCCAAGGAAAAATATTTATCAATGCGATGGCCACCGCACCGCACCGAGATCGCATCGATACAATATTTTGGATTCCTAAACGTGGTTCAAACAAGGTCTGAATAATTCAAAACTCATTCGAGAACACCTACTGACATTCCTGATCATGATTCCATCTAAAGATTGATACTTTAACGTCATAAGAGTAGTGAAATAGAGTTTCCAACTTACGAAGGCTAAAATAATACTAAGTCTCAATACTTATCAAGAATTTTCTATGTCTGGGACCCCTTAGCAAGCTTAAAAGAATGAGTTGAGCTTAGGATTTTCTGGGGTCTTACACTAACTCTCCAGCCACCCTTATTTCTAAGATAGTAAAAATATAGCAAACTACATTAGTTATTGTCCACTATTGCTATGTCACTCATATCCCTCTTTCAAGGATGAAGTGAGCTTTTAAGAATTTGAGGTTTTCACCCACAAACCTATTTTGGGTATTTGGGGTTTTCACCCATAAACCCCAACTAATTCAAACAAGTAATAGTTAAACCTATCATCAACAAACTAGAATCTGGACAAATACATCACAACCCACTCATAATTGCACCTTAGTTCAACATAATCCCAAGATAAGAAAATTTAGCACTACTCATGAAGTAAAGAGGAAGAAATATACCATAAGGTTCATTCAAAGTATCCATGGTAACGGAAAGTAAGAAGATTCATCAATTTACACTTTAATTTTACCAAACCCAAATTGGAAAATTCAAACACAAAAGTATCTCATATTAGTAGGGTTACAAATTCTCAAAAATTCATTTGTTTAGAGTGTAAGATACCAAATGTGTAACATCCCATATTTTCTTGTACTTGTTCTAACTATATGGAACTTTTTATAGCCTTGCGGTATAGTAACGAATGAGATATTTATGCAAGTGTTAATGGTATAGATAGGATTATAGATGCTGCCCGTGCAGTTCTATGTGATCTGACCAAGTTAAGTCGATACAACTATCTAAACTTGGGATCTTAAGCTAGTATTTGGATCTGAAGTTTAAAGTGACCAAGTTTGTATAAGTTTAAGGTTAGATTAAAGGGATTAGGAGATGAAAATGTAACAAAATATTTAGGTGCTTGCTTGACTAAATTAAGCTAGTAGGTGAGTCACCTACTTGAACTATTTGGAATAAATTAATGGACGTATGGCTATGGATCTGATTTGGGCCTATACTAATTTAATGTACTCATTTTGGCTCAAATTAAATAGAAGAGAAATAAAAATGGGTAAAAAGGCCCAATACTCAAATCTATCAAGGCCCAAGTTAAAGAGAAGAAAAGAAGGGAAAATGGGTGGCTAAGGCCCAATAACTTTGGATCCACAAAATCCCAATATATTGGGAAAGTAGATACATCATTCACTTGATAAAATATGGGCCAAAAAGTTTCAAGAAAGTCGGCCAAAGAGAAGCTCCTTTATATAGATTGAGATCAGCAATTTTTGCTCATTTTTAACTTAGACAAAAATTTGAGCTTCTAGGTTTTTCTCTCTTGTTCTCTCTTGGCTATGAAGTAACCTTATATTTTCACAAGGGTTCTTGTAATTGACCTTCCTCCCAATATAAAGGTAAGTGAGCAATTTATGAGCTTGTACTAAGGAAACTATGTGTTCTTCAGGATTAATTTCTAGATAGCCTTCTCTATAAGTTGGACAGTCCATTGTTCTTAGTTATTAAGGAATTTCTTTCTTTCTATTTTGGTGTATGTGTGAAGGGATTAAGATATTGAAGAGATACACATTAAGAGGATAAACTAACAAGGAAATCAAGGTATGTTTGCTGTCCACTTTTGTCCTTTTTCTATATACATGTGTTGGTAGAGGATTGCCCATATTTGGTTGTTATTAAAGGATGATTAGGGTGTTGTTTGTGGACTATTTTGTGTGTTTGTGTTATAGGCTACCAGGTTGATGTTGGAGAAAGATGTGATTAGTTTGTAATGAAATATAGAAGAAAAGTGTGGTGGTACACCACCGAACTAATTATTGCCCTTGTTTACTTGCTAATTTGTTTTTGAGTGTTGTTTGGAGGGTGTAATGAAGCTGAGGTGGTTCCGGTGATCTTAGAAGGACATGTATGGTATGTGGGTGTAATTGGAGGAGAAAATGGTTAAGATAACGCCCTTGATTGATAGATTACGTATTTACTACCCAGTTACAATTTTGGTGAAATTAAGTAGCCTAAATGTGTTGGTTGGTTGCTAATACTAGTTTACCATATATTCTATTATAGATAAGTAATCTTAAAGGCGGGAAGTCAAGTTGGGTTAGTTTCAGAGTTATATAACCAGGTATGTAAGGTATACTCCATTTTGTACTCTTTGGAATGAAATCAAACATTTGTTCCACCAAGTAAGTTTCCAAGGTTGTCCTGTAACAAGTGATACATAATAGCAGCGTATTATATACCAAGAAGTGAACGACCTTGTTCCCACTTTTTAGCATATCAAAACACCTCAATACATGTTTATTATTAAACCTGCACATCTATCTTCATTTGAAAATTTCAGAAGTTCTCCATTTACTCAATTAAGACCCATGTGTTATTTTAAGCTCATAAACACTTCATTGGTGTGCCAACAACTCTCTACCTCATTGTTGGCAGGTTATTATTTCAAGGTACCATAATGTTATGACCACCAAAGTAACAATCTCAAAGGCTAAATAAACTAAGTAACGCAAATCTGTAAAGCGAGTGGCAGCTCAGGGGCATAAGCCTAGCATGGGCCGATCTCGATACCTTTATATGTGGGTGGCAGATTAGGGGCATAAGCCTAGCATGGGCCGATCCCAATCATTATATATAGGTAGCAACTCAGGGGCGTAAGCCTAGCATGGGCCGATCCTAATTTATCTATTTACCACTGATCAGCTAGTCTTTTGCATGATATATGGCTTACAAATATTGTGAAGTAAGAAGGTAAAAATGAAGAAATAAATGTAATGTATGTATTCTTACAAGTATATATAAAGGTGGTCTACTAGTACTACTTATACACTTACATCTGATTTCTATTTAGTTTTTGTATCATGTGTTGTTACCTTTAGCATTGTGTACTCAGTACATATTTTTGTATTGACGTCCCTCATGAGGGACCTGTATTTCATGCTGTAGGAATAGGAACTTTAGCTCATACACCTCACTCGTAGGAGCGTAGGCTATTCAGTGCATATTGGTGAGCTCCAGGTTGATTCAGGGCTTTTCAAGTCTGTTCCATATGTTTTCTTATTGTGCAAATGGTTAAGAGTAGGGCGGGGGTTTGTCCCGACCCTAACCAAGTCTATATTTCTTTTAGAGGCTTTGTAGACTAACGTAAAGTTATTGTAGTGTCTTATTTTTAGACATAGTGGCCCTAACGGCCAAGTGTTGTATATATCAGTTTGTGCTTGCATGTGTAATTACTTTCATGGATATATAATATCATGGTTTTTGGAACCTTTGGTTGTCATAGTTACATGCATGGGAAGTACAAGGTTATGAATTAGTTCTCTCGAGCCTGTACGGCTACGGGTTCCTATCCGCCCCAATAGAATTGAAGCGTGACAAAAGAGGTATTAGATCGGTCATCCTAGGGTGTCTACAAAGTCGTTTCTGTATAGAGTCTTATTTATGGGCATACTGTGCACCACATCTATAAACAGGAGGCTATGGGACATTTAGGGGTTGTCTCTTTTTCTTTATATCTTAGATCGTGCAATAGAGCCCATGTTATAGGTGATGTCATATTTAACCATTGAACCTATTTTTTTTCTTTCCTCTTATTATAGTAAAGATGTCGGTTATGAGAAAGAGTAAGAATACAGGTAAGTGGATAGATGTGACTGCTGGAGAAGGGACCAGCAAATCACCAACTAGACAAGCTAATCAAAGTGAGGCTCAAGCTGAGTTTGTGTCCCAAACATCTTCTACTCCTTCATCTCCAGAAGAGCTAAGAAGGAGAAGAACCGCATCCTCAGAACCACCTACCAATGCTACAAAACAAGATCTAAGGAATGCAGTACAATTATATAACGCCCCAAAATCGGGTCCCAAGATGTCACACGGTGCTTAGGATCACAAGTGACCCCAAGCTAACCCTTCTACTGGCATAACTCATAAGCAACTGAACAAAAAGTATAAATCTATACAAATCTGCGGAAAACAACTCTTTTCAGAATATGATAGATACAAAACTAAATTTACAAGATTACAACTCTTCTTTTATAACCAAAACTGAAACGGAATACATCAACTTCTACTGATTGTCTATGAAGTCTCTACTAGTACTGACTGTAGGTAGCCGGGTCATGACTCCCAACTAGCCCAACTCAATTCGACTGAATAAAGAAAATACAAAACTTCTCGAACTGCATAACTAACTTAACCCCTTGAATCAAAAGGACTCATCACCTGCTGACTGGATGCCGCGAACTGACTGGATCTGAAGATGTACACTATACCTTGTACCTATATTCTAAGAAAATGTAGCCCACATACGAATATGTGGGTCAATGCCATGGAAACGTACTGAACATATGGGGGTGGAATGTATATATAAAATAATATCTTAATATCATCACAGTTTATAAAATTATGCATACTAATATAAATGACTCACTTAGCTCGAATTAAAATCATCATAATCATAAGAGAGTAAAATATATCGGGTGAAACATGTGAGTCATCATCATAAATCTCAATTCACTTCCATCTCAATTCCAAATCATCAAAGCAATCAAATCTCATAACAATTCTCTTTTAAATATATGTTCATTAAATCTTTCAAAAACAATGACTTTCTCAAACTCAGTCTTTCAAACAAATATGTTTTCATCTTAGATAGAAGAATAAGACTTTTCATATTAGATAGGAGAATACACACACACACATTGGGAGTCTCTCATAACCGACATAAACCATGTGAGCTACATGGAGTCCAACGTCCAACCCAAGTTGGGAAGAGCTGTCCTATCCTTGCCATCAGAGTTGGACCTTAATCTTTTATTCACTAGTGATCACTATATATAAATCTGCCTCAGGCTCACAACCTATGGGGGAACATATTTCTAGGGAAGTACTAATCCTGCTATACCTCCCGCTCGGTGCTAAAGACTACTCCCGGACTTAGCTTAGATCTTTTCAAAAGAAAATCCACTAATAAATATTTCAAGAATTCACAACGGGAGCCATCATGCTACCCCTTTCATAATAAATAAATAAAATTGGATTTCTTTTCTCATCTCGGTTTCAAAAACAACCCTTTTTATGACCAAAAGGTCAAAGCGTCTTTATCATCTCAAATTATTTAAACTCAACGTGTTTATAACACATGATTTTATCAAAATAATAATCTCAAATAGGGTTCCAAAAAACCCATACATCAATATCACCATAAAACCTTCCAAAATTTCATACTTTATGACATAAGCACAAAAATAATCACTTAAGATTTAAAATTTCAGCTTTATAATCATACATCTTGGTAAAGAAAATTATCTTTGGGATTCAAATCTCATTGTACTTATAGCACATAATTTCTCAGAGTACAATCCCAATTAGGACTCAAGGTCACTTACATCAAAATCATATTAAATTTTCTCAAGATTCATGCTTTTCATCATAAATATATATAACTTACTTTAAAATCTGGAAAATTCAGCTTTATGTACAAAAATGTCATCATTCTCATTCAATTCAACTTCCAAAATATAGAGAGTATCATAATCTCATGTAAAACCATATAGGGTATAAATTCATGCTTCAAATTCATATCAAAACATGTAAAATCATGTATATTCATAAAAGAAAAATCAATTTGGGCACAAGAATGAAAGGGTGTTCTTGTTGAAAAACCCCACATACCTTAAACTTGAAGCTTTGAATGAACTCTTGACCTTGAGACTCTATTCGTGAAAATAATGAGTGTTTCTTGTTGCCCTCAGAATGGAGATTTTGAATCTCAAAAAATAATTGAAAACTCATGGTTGAATCTTGAGATATTTGAATTTTTAGGTTAAAACCCTAATGAATGTTCTTGGTGATTTTGAGAGAAAGTTAAACTTATTTTGGTGTTATGGGAGTTTAATCCCGTGTTATAGACATATATAAGGGTGTTTTTGGTACTTGGAAGTGAGGTATGTGGCGCACAACCCATGGCAGACCTTAAGGTGTGCGTCACACACCTTATGGTAGACATTTAAGTATGCCTCGCACTCCCAATCGCACACATTTGATTGGGCGGCGCATTGCCCATCGCACACCCTTACTGCCTCTCACAAAAATGGGCATAACTCTTCGCTCGGGTATCGGATTTTTGCAAAATTGGTATTGTTGGAAAGCTAATTAAATTATATACAACTTTATAGGTCTTAGGATGAAAAATTACATGTATATTAAGAGATATACACGTTTCAATTTGACCCTTGTAGAATCGAATGTCAAACTTTGGATGAATCAATTGGTCTTAGCTCAACTTTGTTCTAGGTCATTACTATGAACATTTTTCACCTCTAAACTACTCCATAGACTAGGATAATGATCATTCAACTTGTATTCACATGATAATCACTTGTATTAGAGCTTAGACGCGTAGGAACAACAGTTAGAATTCTAGCACAAAAATATGGGGTATTACAAATTATTGGCTCGTATAGTTGTTGGACAAGATCAAGGACAAGCCATTCCAACAATAGGTTCTAATGATAAAGATAGGGCAGCTAGCATATGAACGTAGGATTTTCTTAAATTGGATCCTCCTAATGTAGGATTTTTTAAAACTGGATCCTCCTACATTCACCGGATCAGATCTTAATGAAGACCCACAGGAATTTATTGATCAAATACAAAGGGCTCTAGATGTCATGCATGCATTGGGTAAAGAGATAGTTGAGCTAGAAGTATATAGATTAAAAGGGGAGGCAATACTTTGGTATGAAGATTGGAAATGATCTAGGGGTATCGATGCACTTTCAGCTACTTGGAATAAGTTCAAAGAGGCATTTCTTGATCATTACCTTCCATTTGAGATTCGAGAAGCCCGTGAATATTAGTTCATGAATCTTTGCTAAGGGAATATGAGCGTAAGGGAGTACAGCCTCCGGTTTAACCCTTTGGCTAGGTGCTCCTAATGTAGTAGCTATAATAAATGATAGAGTACATCAATATATGGATAGATTGGATCCCTATCTGGTTAGATATTGTACTATTGATGCTTTGAACAAAGACATGGACATAGAAAGGATACAAGAATTTGCACAAAAAATAAAGGATCAGAGGCAAAGAAGAAGAACATAAGAATTAGAAAGGGGGTATTCCAAGAAGTATAGATCTACGGGGCAGTTTATGGCATCCCAAGGAGAGCTTAGGCCTCGGTTTTCTAATAGACTGCCTAGGCCATTATCTTCTTATTCTGCAGCTAGTGCCCCACCATAGTTTCAAGGGTCTATTGGCAACCAATTTGGGCAAAGAAATAAGAGTCAGGGTTCACGAATAATGGGGTATCAAGAGCAAAGGAGTATGAGGTAATTAAGGAATCCTTGACATCCATGTAAATAATATGGAAAGCTTCATTTTGGTGCATGTTGGTTTGGGAAAAATGCTTTTTTTTGGTGTGGTACATCAGGACATATGATGAGAGAATGCCCTCAAAGGGGCATAGGTGGTATGGCGCGACCTAATGGATCACCATTGCATCATCATCATTGGTGCATTATTCAAGTAGAGATATATAGCCTATGGGTTGTGGTAGAGGTGCTAAAGGAGGAGCTAGCTCTAGTAGAGTTCAGAATGGTACATATGCTTTAGCGGATCGATAAAATTCAAAGGCTTCTCCAGATGTGGTTATAGGTACATTGTCAATATTTTCACATGATGTATATGCATTAGTTGATCCGGGTTCTACATTATCATATGTCACTCCATTGGTTGCTGGAAAGTTCAAAAGAACACCAGAATTACTAGTTAAGCCAATTGAAGTATCTATGCTGATTAGTGAATCTGTTATAGCTAAGAGAGTGTATCGAAATTGTATAATAACTATTTGTAGTTGTGATGCAATGGCTGACCTAGTTGAGTTAGAAATGGTAGATTTTGATGCTATAATGGGTATGGATCGGTTGGCTTCTTGTTATGCCATAATGGAGTGCCGAACTAAGAAAGTGTATTTTCATTTTCCAAAAGAGGCAATCCTTGAATGGAGGGGTAATATTGGTGCACCAAGAGGTAAATTTATTTCTTATTTTAAGGCAAAAAGGATAATTTCCAAGGGTTATATATGTCATCTAGTTAGAGTGAAGGATACAGATGTGGAGGCACCATCTCTTCAAACCGTTCCAGTGGGAAATGAATTTCCTAAAGAACTTCCGGGTTTGCCTCTAGAATTAGAAGTGGAGTTTGGTATCGATGTGATTCCAGGTACTCAACCAATCTTAATTCCTCCGTATAGAATGGCCCCAGCAAAATTATGGGATTTGAAATAGCAATTGAAAGACTTGCTAGAAAAGGATTCATAAGGCCTAGTGTGTCCCCTTAGGGCGCACCAGTGTTATTTGTGTGTAAGAAAGATGGCTTATTAAGAATGTGTATTGACTATAGGCAACTAAACAAGGTGATTTTTAAGAACAAATATCCACTTTCGAGAATTGATGACTTATTTGATCAGTTGCAAGGCATAAAGTGGTTTTCAAAAATTGATTTAAGGTCTGGTTACCACCAAATGAGGGTCAAAGAGAATGACATACCCAAGTTTGAACATGGTACGGTCATTACGAGTTCCTAGTCATGTCCTTTGGGCTAACTAATGCGCCTGCAGCTTTTATGGATTTGATGAATAGGGTATTCAAGCCATTCTTGGATGCGTTTATGATAGTTTTTATAGATGATATTCTGGTTTATTCGAGAGCAAATGAGGACCATGCCGATCACTTACGACAGGTGTTGCATATTCTTTATGATCGTAAACTAAATGCAAGGTTCTCCAAATATGATTTTTGGTTAAAATCTGTGGCATTGTTAGGTCATATTGTATCTAATGAAGGAATAAGGGTTGATACTCAAAATATAGAAGCCGTGAAGAACTGGCCAAGACCTATGACGCCTATAGAGGTTCGTAGTTTCCTTTGGTTGGTAGGTTATTATAGAAGGTTTTTTGAAGGATTTTCTTCAATTTATACACCTTTAATAAATCTAACACACAAAGCATCCAAGTTCCAATGGAATGATGCATGCGAAAGAAATTTCCAAGATCTGAAGAATAAGTTGACTTCTACACCCATATTGGTGCTTCCAGAAGGCACAAAGGGGTATGCAGTGTATTGTGATGCTTCAAGAATTGTCTTAGGGTATGTGTTGATGCAACATAATAAAGTCATAGCATATGCCTCTAGACAATTATGGCCACATGAGAAAAATTATCCAACACATGATCTGGAGCTAGCAGCGGTTATAATTGCCTTAAAGATATGGCGTCACTACCTTTATGGGATTCATGTTGACATATACACTGACCATAAGAGTTTGCAATACATCTTTAATTAGAAGGACCTAAATTTGAGACAATGAAGATGGATTGAATTATTAAAAGACTATGATATTGATATCTTGTATCATCCAGGAAAAACAAATGTGGTGGTAGATGCGTTAAGTTGTAAGGCTATGGATCCATCTATAGAAATACAAAAGATGAATAAGGATCTACTCCAACTAGCCAATTTGAGGGTTCATCTTTTTGAAAATCTAGATGAAGGGTTTATTGTGCATAATGAGGCAAAATATTCAC
Source organism: Capsicum annuum (assembly GCF_002878395.1). Classification (NCBI taxonomy): domain Eukaryota; kingdom Viridiplantae; phylum Streptophyta; class Magnoliopsida; order Solanales; family Solanaceae; genus Capsicum; species Capsicum annuum. The sequence goes on along the minus strand of NC_061117.1, from coordinate 89,383,029 downwards.
TAATAAATGAAGTAAAAGAGTAGCAATATGCAGATCCTATTCTATTACAGCTTAATAAAAATGTCCAATGTGCTATAACAAAGGCATTTGAGCTTACGTAAGAAGGGGTACTTCGGTGCCAAAATATATTGTGTGTACCTGATGTAGACGGGCTAAGAAAGAGGATTCTGATAGAAGTACATCATTCAAGGTATTCTACCCATCCAGGGTCAACTAAAATGTATTATGATTTGAAGGGAATATATTGGTGGGGTGACATGAGGAAGAACATTGTAAAATTTGTAGCTGAATGTCCAAATTGTCAAAGAGTTAAAGTAGAGCACCAAAAGCCCCGGGGTCATATGTAATGTTTAGATCTTCCAATATGGAAGTGGAACATGATCAACATATATTTCATCACTGGTTTACCTCGTACATCTTGAAGTTTTAATTCCATATGGGTGATTGTTGATAAGATTACCAAATCAGTGCACTTTCTACCGGTTAGGACCACTTACACAGTTGAAGAATATGCCAAATTATATATTAAGGAGATAGTTTGACTACATGAAGTTCCAATCTCTATTATATCGGATCGAGGAGCTCAATTTACTACAAATTTGTGGAAGTTTTTTCAAAGAAATTTGGGGATACAAGTGAATCCAAGTACAACTTTTCTCTCTCAAACAGATGGACAAGCAGAACGTACCATTCAAACACTTGAAGATAAGCTACAAGTTTATGTATTGGACTTTAAAGGTAATTGGGATGATCATCCACCTCTTATCTAGTTCTCCTACAAATAGCTATCATTCAAGTATTAAAATGGCACCATATGAGGCTTTGTATGGAAGAAAGTGTAGATCACCAATTGGATGGGTTGAAGCGGGTGAAACTACCTTATTCGGGACAGATATGGTTCATCAAGCTATGGAAAAGGTTAAAGTGATCCAACAGTGGCTAGAAACAGCCCAAAGTTGACACAAGTTATATGCACATGTTAGGAGAAGGGGGCTAGAGTTTTCTAAAGGTGATTGGGTATTGTTGAAGGTGTCACCAATAAAGGGGGTTATGAGATTTGGTAAGAAAGGAAAACTAAGTCCACGTTATATAGGCCCATACAAAATTACTCAGAGGTTTGGCCTAGTCACTTATGAATTAGAGCTACCCCAAGAGCTCTCAACAGTTCATCCAGTATTTTATGTCTCAATGCTTCGAAAGTGCATGGGAGATCCATCTCATATTACTCTTACTAAAGATGTAAAGGTTACGGAAGATCTCACCTATGAAGAAATACCTATTGCTATCCTAGACCGACAAGTTAAGAAGTTAAAGAATAAGGATATAGCTTCAGTAAAAGTGCTTTGGAGAAACCAACAAGTAGAAGAGACAACATGGGAAGATGAAGAAGCGATGAAATCCAAGTAACCCCATTTGTTCAAATACAAAGAAAAAGTCCAAGATGCTGAATTGGAGCAATAACAAGTAAGTGTAATATATAGGTACTATGTGATAATAGGGATATTAAAATTAGGCTTGAACCTGTTTTGGTTGGACAGTTATACTAACATTCAAGGACGAATGTTTCTAAGGGGGGAAGGATGTAACATCTCGTATTTTTCTTGTACTTGTTCTAATTATATGGAACCTTTTATAGCCTTGTGGTATAGTAACGGATGAGATTGTTATGCAAGTGTTAATGGTGTACATAGGATTATAGATGCTGCCCGTGCAGTTCTATGTGATGCGACCAAGTTAAGTCGATACAACTATTTAAACTTGAGATCTTAAGCTAGTATTTGAATCTAAAGTTTAAAGTGACCAAGTGTGTATAAGTTTAAGGTTAGATTAAAGGGATTAGGATCTGAAAATGGAACAAAATATTGAGGTGCTTGCTTGACTTAATTAAGCTAGTAGGTGAGTCACCTACTTGAACTATTTGGACCAAATTAATGGACATATGGCTATGGACCAGATTTGGGCCTATACTAATGTAATGTACTCATTTGGGCTCAAATTGAATAGAAGAGAAATAAAAATGGGTAAAAAGTCCCAATACTCAAATCTGCCAAGGCCCAAGTTAAAGAGAAGAAAAGAAGGGAAAATGGGTGGCTAAGGCCCAATAAATTTGGATCCACAAATGCCCAATATATTGGTCAAGTAGATACATTATTCAATTGATAAAATATGGGCCAAATATGGTCAAGAAAGTCGGCCAAAGAGAAGCTCCTTTATATAGATTGAAATCAGTAATTTTTGCTCATTTTTAACTTAGACAAAAATTTCAGCTTCTAGGTTTTTCTCTCTTGTTCTCTCTTGGCTATGAAGTAACCCTATATTTCCACAAGGGTTCTTAGAATTGAACTTCCTCCCAAGATAAAGGTAAGTGAGCAATTCATGAGCTTGTACTAAGGAAACTATGTGTTCTTCAAGATTAATTTCTGGACAGTCCTCTCTATAAGTTGGACAGTCCATTGTTCTTTGTTATTAAGGAATTTCTTTCTTTATCTTTTGGTGTATGTGTGAAGGGATTAATATATTTAAGAGATAAACATTAAGAGGCTAAACTAACAAGGAAATCAAGGTATGTTTGCTGTCCACTTTTGTCCTTTTTCTATATACATGTATTGGTAGACGATTACACATATTTGGTTGTTATTAAAGGATGATTGGGGTGTTGTTTGCGAACTGTTTTGTGTGTTTGTTTTATGGGCTTCGAGGTTGATGTTGGAGAAAGGTGTGATTAGTTTGTAATGAAATATAGAAGAAAGGTGTGGTAGTACACATTCTATTGTAGATAAGTAATATAATAGTCGGGAAGTCAAGTCGGGTTAGTTTCGGAGTTATATAACCAGGTATGTAAGGCAAACTCCATTTTGTACTCTTTGGCATGAAATCGAACATTTGTTCCACCAAGTAAGTTTCCAAGGTTGTCTTGTAACAAGTGACACATAATAGCAGCATATTATATACCAAGAAGCCAATGACTTTGTTCCCACTCTTTAACATATCAAAACACCTCAATACGTGTTTATTATTAAACCTACACATCTATCTTCATTTGAAAATTTCAGAAGTTCTCTATTTACTCGATTAAGACCCATGTGTTATTTTAAGCTCCTAAACACTTCATTGGTGTGCCAACTGCTCTCTACCTTATTTTTGTTGCATTAAGTGCCTATTTACATGTCTCTTAGTGGCAGGTCATTATTTCAAGGTACCATAATGTTATGACCTCAAAGTAACAATCTTAAAGGCTAAATAAACTAGTAACGCAAATCTATAAAATGAGTGGCAGCTCAGGGGCATAAGCCTAGCATGGGTCGATCTCAATACCTTTAAATATGGGTGGCAGCTCAGGGGAATAAGCCTAGCATGGGTCGATCCCAATCTTTATATGTAGGTGGCAGCTCAGGGGCGTAAGCCTAGCTGTAACACCTTGATTTTCTGAATTGGAATGCTACACGGTGCTCACAATCCCGAAGGACCACAAGCTAACCCATGACTGATATTTGTACCTGTATACTGCATAATATAACATGATAATGTGGAAACATGCATTGAAAGTCCATAAGGTTCAACACTGAACCTAATCTGAATAATAACAATGTCTGAGATAAGGGGTATCACAATACCCAAAGCAAAACTAAAAATACTGAAGTTTGAGATCAATCTGTAATCTAGTTTGAAAGCCTTTACTGTATGAGTAATCTGAATAAGAAGTTGATGGGACATGTCCCCAACTAACTCCGTCTAGCAAACTGAACTAAAATAATAAATAGAATATAATCATATCATCCTTGAATGAAGAGGACTCACTATAACTCTACGTACTGAACTGCAACTACTGATCTGGGACTCGTGTCTCTGAATCTATGATGTAATATAAAAGAAAGCACCATAGCACAAATGCGTTAGTACAACTGAATGTACTGAGTATATGAGTGAGGTAGGCTAAATATAAAGGGTTAAATGCTTGAACTGCACTAACTGATATGAACGTGAGAATACATACATGCATAGGTAACTGAACTGAACTCGTGCTGGTACTAACTACTGAGTCTGAATACTAACACATAAGTTTACTGATACTGAGATACTGGATGACTGAGACGCTGATACTATACTACTGATAAGTGAATGATTGTTTCTGACAGTTTGAATTATGAAGAACTGGTCTGATTGACTGTATCTGACAATCCTGCACTGAATACTGATAACATAAGTTACTGATATCTGACATAACTGATAATTGGTTTCTGATAACTATTATAACTGATATATCTGATAGACGTGATTGACTGTGTTTGACAACCCTAAATCTGATGGAACTATCTGAGTCCCGTTACTGTATCTGAGTTGACTGTATCTGACAATCTTGATAATCTAAAATCTGAAGAACTAGCTAAGTTCTTTTATTGAGACTGTGACTGAAACTGTGGTACGTAGTTATCTAACCGACATACCCCATATATTGCTATTATAGCTGAGTTGGGTTCCAATTTGTACCTTGACTAGAAGGGTGTCAATACCGCACCACTGGTAAGGACAAACTGTGAGTGACCCTCATCTAGCAGATACTCTAATAAGAACGGTGGGAACCCTCATCTGACAGGTTAAGCCACCTCATCTACCCTCAACTTATAGGTATTGATGTCTCAACCTACACTGGCTACGTAGTTCTGGAACGTACGGATTGCTTCTAAGAATCACACCTTCTATTGGCAGGTGAGTTCCCATCCTTGGGTTCACTCGGTGCTAATTACTACTCCCATCTGAATAGACACTGAACATAATAAACTGAACCGTACATGGACTAGTTTACTGGATTCTGTTGACTGACGAAATACTACTGATATCTGATGACTGAATGAGATCATGAGAGTTCTGAGATTTCCTGAGTCACATGACTGACTGAGTTCTATAGATTGTGGCTCGACTGAATCATCGTGACAACATGACATGGCTCTAGGCATACAGCTATAGTTTTTGGATACTAATACCCCCAGGACTCGATGGAAGGAAATAGACATGACTTGACATACAAGAGTACTTGACTAATATTAACAATCCATAATATATCATCTACGGGGAATTCATAAATCATGTGGTTTTCATAACCTTTTCATATAGCTAACATCATGGTCAATTCTAATATCATGACAAGACAACAACATATTCATAGCACATTAATAACATAGAAATCATCTTGATCAAGTAGACATGGCATAACTTAAGAGACATGGCAAAATCTTGGAGCATGAAGACTAGGTACTTGATCATCATTTATTCGTTGAGGCACATTATCAAACATATGGTAGGCATAGATTTAGCATGGAAGTCAACTTAAGCACATGGATATAGTATGGAATCATCATTTAGATCACAAATAGGTTAAAATGCTCAATTCTTCTTCACTTAGGCATTTTAACAAACACCTTGCATGCACTATTTAGGTCATAGGCCTAATGATCAATTTTATACACCATAACACCATAATTCAACTCAATTCCACCAATTTAATCCACAAAATATCATTGTATCATGAACAACATGTAAAGATTCAAACTTTATTCACACAACATAGAATTCACGTGAAATCATAAAACATGGAGTAAGGACTTGTTAATTGAGCACTCTTAAATCATGAAAACATGATTATGCCTATTCTAGGCATTTCGTCGAACACCTTGCATGCACACTTTATGACATAGGTGTTCTTAATAATTTAGTCATCTTAAACCACCCAATTTTATGGGTTTTAACTACAAGCACACATACTTCATGAGAATAACTCTAAATTAACATCTTGAAGCATAAACAACAACCATCAACATGTACATGATCATATCTCAACAATACAATCACAATATAGTATTTAAAGCATGGTTCTTGGACTCCTGCGGATGAAAGAAATACATGGATGAACACTATGCATACCTTAGGTGCAAGATTCTTGAAGAAATTCTTAGACATGTTCTTGATTCCTTGACTAGGGTTCTTGTTCCTTTGAGAGAAAATAAATTGGCTCTTGAGTTTGAAAAACTTTAATATCATATATGCTTGAAGAAGGATTTGATTCTTGTTATAGGTTATGATCTTGAGAGAAACCCTTCTTTTGATGTTGAAGATAAATGAGGAGTTTTGTTCTTGAATTGATGGGATTTGGGTCTTCAAATTGAAACCCTAGCTTGAGTTCTTGAGAGGATTTTGAGAAGAGGAGTATATTTTTCTGCAAATAAGCCTTAATCCCGTGTTTGGGGTATATATTGGGGTGGAAGATGGCCAAAATACCCCTAAGGAACAATTAAGGTCAAATCTATCCCTAATTGAAAGTCTGATAGGCTGAAGTAAATTGATTATAAATTTTTATTTGGATGTCCAAATGGGATGAAACTAATTTCATTGGAAATAATACTCAAAGATCTTTCCATTGATATATGCAGCTCTCATAGTTCATTATATATTGGGAGTTATGATCGTTTGAAGTTGACCCTGAAATGCTGAAAAAATTAGGCAAGCACTAGAGTTAGCAGGCTGCGCGGGCTAATCGCTTGGGGCTTCTATTTTGGGCACCCAAACATGCCTTTACGCTACTCCAAAAATTCTAAAACTCACCCGGGATATACTACAAGCTTTCCCGATCATAACTCAACTTGAAAATTACAAAACGGACGTAAAAAAGGTTGACAAATAAATCCCCAAAGTTTGGAGGTCTAAAATAAGACTAAGTGTTGAATTTTGAACACTTAGCAAAATTTTCTAAGTCTTGGGATCGTTCATGGAGCTTTACAAGCTGAATTTGACACGCAATTTTGTGGGGTATTACACTAGCATGGGCCGATCCTAATTTATCTATTTACCACTAATCAGCTGGTCATTTGCATGATATATGGCTTATAAAGATTATGAAGTAATAAGGTAAAAATGAAGAAAGGAACGTAATGTATGTATTCTCACAAGTATATATAAAGGTGGTCTACTAATACTACTTATACACTTACATCTAATTTCTATCGAGTTGTTATATCATGTGTTGTTACCTTCAGCCTTGCATACTCAGTACATATTTTCGTACTGGCGTCCCTCACGGGGGGCCTGTATTTCATGCTGCAGGCACAGGCACTTTAGCTCATATACCTCACTCACAGGAGCACAGGATATTCAGTGCATATTGGTGAGCTCCAGGTTGATTCGGGGCTTTCTGAGTCTGTTCCATATGTTTTGGTATTGTGCAATAGGTTAAGAGTAGGGCGGGGGTTTGTCCAATCCTTAACTAAGTCTATGTATCTTTTAGAGGCTTTGTAGACTAACGTAAAGTTATAGTAGTGTCTTGTTTTTAGCCATGGTGACCCCAACGATCAAGTGTTGTATATATCAGTTTATGCTTGTATGTGTAATTATTTTCATCGATACATAATATCATGGTTGTCGGAACCTTTGGTTGTCATAGTTACATACATGGAAAGTACACGGTTATGAATTGGTTCTCTCGGGCCTTTATGGCTACAGGTGCCTGTCCGCCCCAATAAGATTGAGGCGTGACAAATGGTAATGAGTTTTAGCATTGTAAGGGATTTGGGATCGACTGGGAAAAATGACAGAATTTCACCTGGGCATAAACCCGCCTAGATGCGATTGCTGCAGCTTGTCCACGATCATGACTATCTTTACTGTAGTTTGATCCTCACAGTCACGAAGGATGACCAATGTTGACTAGCTTAGATTTCAGCCACCAGACTGCGATCACAGCCCTCGGACTGCGATCGCGATAACGGAGCCTGATTACGTGTAGGGTCTTTAACTGTGCACTTTTCTTCTTCTTTTAACTCTTTTTCATCTCAAATCCATATCATTCTATCTTATCAGCTGAGTACCTTCAAAATGTGGAAATTATTGTATTCAACTAACAAACTTGTCTCATTCATATCTTTAAATCAAAGTAGTGTGCATGAATTTTGGATGTAAATGAGTGGTAAATTGACCACTCATCAATATCCCCAACCTAAACCCTTTTTTATTCTTAAGCAGCCCTACCTCTTACTCATTGAGACAATGTAAATTTAAGCCAATTTATACAACCTAATGATCACCATGACCTCAAACTTGATTACTACAATAAGTAGCTCTTCAAATATGGGTAAAGCTATTCTCACGACACTCTTCATTGTGAAATACGATCTTAAAGATGCAAACTTTAAAGAGCAACAATGTAAATCACTAACACTCTAAAAGTGACTCTCTATAGACATCAACTCCACTATACTCCTTTTGTCTCATTATTCATAAGATGACAAAATCATCTACCTCAATTTATTTACATGCCTCCTCACAAGAAGGGAAATCCCACATAGACCAAATTATCAAATACGCAACACGGGATATATGTGTGAAACTTTGTCTCACAGGGATTCTCAATGATAACAAGTTCCATACCATAGGCTTGCCCTTATTTTCCATCGCTACTACAATGAATACACTTTGTTGGATATCTCGAAGGTCTTTTCGATCTTGTAACGTAGGATCGTAGAAGGGTAGGAAATCATTTAGGAAAAAAGTGGCTATACCCTTCTTGAGCATCTTCATCATACTATTCCATCCAAATTTTGACCATGGATCCCTTCTTTTGTTTCCACACTTTACACATGCCTATTTTAGCTACCTTGATTTACCCAACTTTTTGAAAGCTTCTTCTATTCGCTTATTTTTTTGCAATCTATTTCTCATTTTTCTTTTCATCATTTTTTTTTCAATTTTTCATTGGTTAGATCATAGGAATCCACTTACATTACCTTGGCCCAAGGTCATCTCTTCCAAACTTACCACCCCCAACTTAGGCATTTAGCATGAATTCTCATTTTTCATGTTCAAGAAGGGTAGGGTTCTCGAGAGGGAGAAACTTTGAATTGATCAATGCTTGTAACATGGTTGCCAAAGAAGAGCTTGAAGGCTTAAATTGGGTAACTAGGGGTACTATCCTAAGAATGGGTAGGTTATTTAGGCAAAAGTGAGTTCCTATGTTCACAAAGATGGCCTAGGATCATTTCACCAACCAAACATAATCTAAATTAGACATGAGAGACTAACAAGGCAAGTTCTAGGTGGTACAAGTATGCATGAGATTTAGACAAATATGCTCACCGCACATGGCATGCAAACTCCTCAAAGGGGCTCAATTGCCTTTCCCACTAGAGGCCAAATAGAGTATCTACCAATTTCTAAAAGCCAAATTTTTGAGTCACAAAATGAGGTAAAGTATTGTTATAAGGTCTCTTACATCTATGCCCTTTATTTTTGAAATTTTTTAGATAGAGGAGGGTGTCTGCTTTGCATTTAAACCACACACAATTTGCTATTTATGGCACCAAACCAAGCTGATGTCTCATAATTTGACTTTCATATTGGCAAACCATATAGCTACTTAGACTTCACCATAGGTATAAGTGCGATCCAAAATCTAAAATGCTACAGGTACTTGGATTTCCCTTGCATTTGGTTCAAAACCCAATCACGATGATTTTCCCTCAAGAATGTCATCACTCAATCTATCATAGGGAAACAATCATTAGATGTCACCATAAACACAATAAAGATAAAGTAAAAATCTAAAAGTGAAACAAACAACTAATCCATGAAAATATGGGCACCATCAGAGTGCCAAAATATTACAACCCAACAAAAAATTAAAATCATCTAAAATATCATCAAAACATCCAGAAATATCTAAATAATATAAGCCCAAATGATAAATGAGTATAGAGACAGGCACCCCCAACTAAAAATCTTGAAGAGTTCTCACTGCATAAATAGTCAAGCAGAAAAAGAGATAAGGGTTCCCCCTAAAACTGTGTCAAAAGCTACTCTCGCCTTCGGACTTTGCATCATCATTCTCGAACCACTCAGCTGGGCCCTCATCATCTCTCTCCACTTTAGAAGAAGGTTCCACATCTTGCTAAAGAACTTGTCCCTTTTCTCTCTTCATTTTTTACCTTCTCATGGGAGTCTCGGAGTTCTCTATGAGACTCTGCCAATGATGAGTAGACCCTCTCAAACATAGAAATGGTGTCTCTCTATGTTTGCTGATCTGCTATATACTTCTCATAATTAGAGCAGGACACATTTGAATGGAGGGTAGTGGAGGGCTCTCCCAGCCCCTAAGGTAATCCTGACACAAGCTCCCTAATGACCCTCAAATCAACACTGATCTTCTCAAAGGTTCCAGCTATGGATGGCCTATAATACTCTGGCTCCTTACATATCAACTTACCCAAGTCGATTTTTTTCTTCTTGATCTTGCTCTATGCACCCTCACCCTAAATGTTGAGAGGGTAAATGAGGTACCAGGGCGCACCCAAGTGTATCCAAAGTATACCTCAACCTTGGCTCTATTGCAAAGCTTAGTAATTTGAAAAGAGAATAAGATATGCATACCATCATGAATCTTGAAGAACTTCATGGCTGAGACCACAAGCTGACAACATTGAAAGGAATTTCATCTAGTATAAAAGCAACCATTTGGGCTCGCAAGTCTGGAACCGCTATCTTATGGGTACAAGGAGACTTGACTATAGATGATGGTCAAATAAATTTAGGCCTCAACAGTGAAATCATTCATTGATATGTTCATCTTGGTAGCAGCCCAAGAGACCTCCTTCCCCAGACATAACTTCTCCGCCATCCAGCTACTCGACTCACACCTCTTTCCTTCAAATTAATCCATATCTGTATTTGGGAGCCCATATATGTCATTTACTTTTTTGTCCCCAAAGTTTACCTTGTTCTCTCAGATCTTGATGGTCTGCTTTGAGAAAGATATACCATGATAAGATTAGCGTAGAACTCCCTTACCCAATGCTCATTTGCATTGCACGGATTCAAGGAAAAATATCACCACCCGATGGCAATTAGTCTATCATGGAATGCCGAATGCTTTTACGACCACCTTTTCCAAACAAATACCCTTATCTGGAAGTAATTTAATTTTTAAAAGATCACCATAGTAAAGATTATGGCACTCAGGGGCCATGAAACAAACTTGATCGTAGTCACCCATGATATAAACCTGAAAAACATGAGAACAACACAACAACATTAATCATCAACATTTTCATGCATCAACTATTCTATGTTGTCCAATAAAGCTCATGCAATGGTTACTTAGTGGTGTTTGGACAAGAATTAGAAATGCGAGATTTTTGGCCCAGGCTGAAGTTCAGTCTCTGATATGGCAATCGTGGTCTACTGTGCCGCGATTGTAATCCAATGACAGCCATCGCAGTTTCTGAGGCCAGGTCAGGATAGATTTTCAATAAAGCAAAATTCTAAACTCTAAGCCAAAACATGTTCCAACATAGGATTTAACATTAATATCATTGAACAAGGTTATGAGATACTTGATCATGCCCTTAGAATATGACAACAACTAGTTATCAGTTCTTTTGGGCATTTGATGCACACTATATTTCTCTTAATTTTGAAAATAATTTTTGTATGCAAGACTTCCCCACATGAGTACACACCATTTACAATAGAAAACCACCACAGAAGTATAAATAATTATCAATTTAGCCATGAAAAGCACAAGTTTAGGCCTCCCCTAGTTCATGCATTCTATGGCCTACCTATAATAATTTAAGCACAAATTCAAAGCACTTACTGGATTAATCATGCAAGATGGATGCTAAGATGCTTTTGGATGCCTCAAAATATGACCAGAAGTGGGTACAATTTGAGAGAAAAGTTGAGAAGGGAGTGTGAGCAATATGGGGAATTCAGATAGTTATTTAAACAGACTTAACCGTGATTGCGGTCCGAGGTCCGCGATCGAGAATAAAGGGTGACCGCAATCACGGTAATTGAGGGCATTTCTCACCTCTGTTTTCCCCTGTTCAGCATATTACTCTATTTTAACACACTTTCCCCTATTCAATCTAACATGAAAAAATTTTATACTTTGCTCTTCTCAACTCAGTCAAAACACTCCAAAGTTCCACAAATGCATGGATTAATCAATGAAAAAATTAAAATCTATGCTACTAAATTAAAAATAAAGGATATGAGCTACTTTCATGGCATTTGTGGGTTGCCTCCCACATGGCCCTTTAATTATTGTTGTGGAATGATGTCCTTCATCTTTTTCAAGTTGGATCCTCAAGGGACCCCTCATTCACTTCATTATATTCAACATCTATAACCAACACCAATTAAATATCCATGGGTTGTTTCTTCATTTTGCGTACCCGGAAGGACACTTCACCATCATGAACTCTAAACCTCATTTCCCCAATCTCTAAATTGACAATAGCTCTTTCGGTAGCATCGATAGGTCGACCTAGGATAATAAGCACCTCTTGGTCCATCTCACATAAAGGATGAATCTATTAACTTTCACTAACATGTCGAATAAAACACCAACTGGTTTCTTAATAGATTAGTCCATCATCAAAAGCCTCATCGAGTTGGAGTAGAGGTACTCAAGCCAAGCCTTCGATATATTGTAAATGTCATGGGATTAATACTCTTACCAAGGTCACATAAGGATTTTTCAAACTTATGTGTCCCGATGGTGCATGGAATTGTAAAAGCCCCAGAGTCCTTCTTCTTTTCTGCTGTTATGCTACTCATGATAGAACTACACCCATGGGTGACTTCAATGGTGTCACCTTCAAAAATATTCTTCTTCGATATCAATTTGTTCATAAGCTTAGCATACCCCAGAATCTCTTGGATAGGCTCGAGTAATGGGACATTGATAAAGAGGTTGATAAGCTTAGCCATGATTTTCTTAAGCTTGTCGTTCTCTTCTTTTCTCTTAAGCCTTTGTAGAAATAGAGAAGGGATTTGCATAGTGGGCAATGTATCACTTCGTGGCTCCTTATTTTTGACTAACTCTTCATCAATTTCCACCGATTCTTTTTCATGCTTTTATTCTTGAGATTTCAGAGTTTCTTGATTTAGCTTAACCACAACCTTTTTCTTCACATTCATGTGCTCAATGTTGGGCTCTTTTGCGAGTCACTTTCTCCCTCAACTTCTCTCAAATGATCCTTGGAGATCTTGCCACTCCTAGTGACTATTGCTAAAACTGTAGCATCATCATTTTTTGGATTCTTCACGGTCTCACTAGGAAGGCCCTCCTTTTGTCTAGAATTGAGTTGGGTGGAAATTTGGCCTATTTGAATTTCCAATTATTTAATTGAAGTAGAGTGGGACACAAATATTTGGCTGATTTGTGAAAAGTCGCCTTTCAATTCATGGACCATCTTGTCCGTTCCCTCCACTTTCATCATAATTCTTGCTAAGACATCTTTGATTTTGTATTTATTAGGGTCAACGTGGTTTCATCTTTGTTCTTTTCCCATTCATGAGGGGGAACATAACAATATACTCTTGGTCTTTATCCCTCAAATCACAGTCAAGATCATAATTCATCCAACCTTGGTTCCCACCTTGTCTTTGATAGGCCATCGGGAAACCCCCAAATAGTTAGCCATATATCGAATCTCTTTATCAAGCCTCTTGGATTCTTCATCATCATAGGCCTTGGATTCCACGACATTTACCGTTTTTGTGGGTGCACCCATTACATGCTTAGTTAGAAGCTCTAATTGTGTCATCATTTTTGCTATATTTTCCTCCCTCTCTTCATCTCTTTTCTTTTGCTCTTTATCAATAAAGGAGGTAGTAGGGGATACTTTTGGTAACTCAGTATCACAGGTGTGTGATACAAGTATGAGGTGTACAAAATTGTACAAGGCATTTTCAAAGGTTCAAACTTTGGAATTGGCAAGTGTTTGGAGCATTTTAAAGCCTTGTCAAGTGGAAGGAGGAGAAGGGAACCATCACACTCGAGAGGTGCCTCACTTGAAGGACAAAATGGACTTTGCACACTATGATTTGACACTCAAGAGGAACCCTATTTTAGGGCTATTGTTGTCTTTTAAGACTCTCTTTTTACACTCCAAAGGAGCACCCTTCATTAAGGGTATTTTTGTCTTTGTTTGTAATAAGTATAAATAGGCACCTTAGCTCTTATTTTTCCTTAGTTTTGAGATAATGAATTGAGTGAATTTTCATATTGTAATATTAGTGTTAGATTGTAGTATTCTCCTTCTCCTTAAGAGAAAGAAACCAAATTAGGGTTAGCACAATTGATGGATTTCACTTATGTTAACAAATTGGCAAGAAAGGTGGCTTCTGAGGAGTATAAATCCCCTTAGTCCACCTAAGAGGAAGGTTTGAGCTTCTATTGGTGAGGTGTGATTGATGGTTTGATACACCATCTTTTGTTAATCACTTGGTAAAAGTAAGGGTCTTTCTACTATGTTTACATTTTATGCATTCTTCTTCATCCCTCTTCTTCTATGCGTTGTTTTCTCTTCTTGTAGTTGCTGATTTTTGCATCTTGTGTGTCCATTTTCCTGTTTCCTAGTTTTTTATTGTATAATTTGATATCAAATCCATGTATTAGAGTTGTTCCCACAACTCTAAGTCTTGGATCTAAGAAAATCTTCACAAAAAAAGAGCCTAGAGTAAAAAAAAATCCACAAAAAGAGTCAAAAAATCTGAAAAACTCAAAAACAATTGTGTGTTGTCTTGTTGTTTGGTAGTAGATCCAAATTTCACAACTTAGATCTACTAATTTTTAGTTTCTTTTGATAGTTTCTAGTGTTAGATTCTTGTTCTCTAGAACTTAAAGGGTCTAGATTTTAGTTTAGAACAAGATTCAGTTGTTTTTGAGCTAGATCCACCATTGTTGTGGCTTGTTTGAAGCTTTTGAGGAGGGGTCTCATTTTTGATAAAATTGTGTGTGGTGTTTTGTGGCTGGTTTTGTGTTGGTTGTGCTTGGTTTGTCAAAGGGAACCTAGGTCTAAAAGAAAAATTGAAGTTAGGGTTCATTTGCCTAGTGGCCAAACCTTGGTCAACTCTTGAATATTCATCTTGTTCATCCACAATCTTCAAATCTTGTTGAAGAAGAATATTCAAGTAGCTTGTTTGATCCAAAAAGGGAGAAGAAAGAGAGTGTACTAAGTGTTTGTACAATAATATTCCCTAGCATATTCTAAGATTTCCAAAAAGAAAGAGGGGACAAGGGGACAAACAAGTACAATTGAAAGTACACTTGAGGGGACCAATCCATTTTGAATTCATTTAAAGCTCCAAAAAAGGCTTCAAACCTTAATTTTTCGCCCTAAAACCGAAATTTTTCTTCCCTAAAGGAGTGTTTGGCCGAAACAAGAGATTTGGAATTGAAAATTTTGAAAAGTGACGTCCAACCACAAGTTGCCACGTCATCACTTTATGAACAACCAAATTCAGTTCTAAATTATATTTCTAAGTTTCTATTTGTTGTTTCTAGTTGCTTTTGTGTTGATTTTATCACTAATTAGCAAACTAGTAAGTACCTACTAGGTTGATAGTTAGTCTTGAGTCCGTTTTGTTCGTGTCTTCGCTTTTTGTATGCTTTTCTTGTTTTTAAGTCATAGTAGTTTGTTGGTTCAAGTCACAAAAATCAATTCCGGGCCAAGGCATATACACCACTCAATTCACTTACAAAGTATTACCAAGTATTCAACACTTGTGAGACCAAGTGTGAGGTAAGATCCGAGTGTGAGTGTGTGAGGTTATTTGAACTAACTTATTTGTTTGTTTTGTAGGCTTTTTGCCTTTGCTTGTTTTTTAGCTCCTTTTAGGTACCTTGACAATGGAAGGAGAAACATCATCCACTCCGGATTGTTATAGTATTTATACTACCTCGGATCCTTTTGAAAATTTCCATCGGCACCTTAAAAGTCTACGCCAATTGATGATTGAAGCATGCCATCAAAGCCGAATCACCACTAACCAAGATACTAGCATTTTGCCTAGTATCAATTCTCCTTGTGTGCAGGTTCAAGGTAATATACTTCAATCGGAGGATTCAAGGAGAGTTCCTCAAGAACACATGGTTGTTGATCAAATGGAGCTCTTGGCAAAGAATTCCAACTTTGGGAAAAATGACAAAGAGGTGATGCAAGAAAGAATTCTTGACAAACTCCCCTATAATGAGAGCTTACCAAAGGAACAAATGGGCTTCCATGATCCAAACCTAGGTGAAGGCCATACCTCATGTGAGCTAAAAGGTAACAATTCTATCTCCTACACTCTTATAAACTTAGAATGTCGTGATGTGGCTAGTAGTATCCAAATGGATGTAGTTGATGATTTTCTTGGAAGAGAATCGCATGAGTATTCCCTTTGTGATACTCTTGGTATTGTTAGATTGCATGAATACCAAATTCTTGATGTAAGTTTGCAAGCACTAGTTGATCCTAAAGATGACAAAATTGATTCTTTTCGTAAGAATGATTTGTGTCCATCTAGTGCTAGCACTCATGAATTGAATAAGGTTCCATTACTAAGTGACAAGAGTATTCACACACTAGTTAACCCTTGTGAAAACTGAGGTGAGTCTACGTTGGTATGTAAGTTGCCAACAACTAGTGAGGATGTGAATGATAATCAATTTACTTACGAATGTAGCCCACTACTTGAGTTTATGTATGATGTTCTTGATGAGCTTCAAGTTAGTGTTAATGTATATAATGTTGATCTTGATAATGAATATGGTCTCTTGAACATCTTATATGGTGAGAACCTTGCTATTAATTGTGTTTTTGGTGATCATGTGTATGGAGAGATTGCGGATGATGAGGTGTATGTTATTAAGGGAAGCCTACTAAGCTGTCGGTCCTTATCCTTGTGTACTAGTCTTTCCTTAATAACAAATGCTTTAGGTGAGTGTGATACCCTAGTACATGAAATGAGTAGCTTTGGTTTAGTCCCTTGGCCACTTCACCCATTTGATCCCGGTGTAATAGTGGGGAGGAAAAGGGATTGTTTTGGCTTGTGCTTATTTTCCTTTGATGTTTGTCTTATACCTATCCTTTGTAATGCTTATACTAGATGTTTCATGGTTAGAACAAAGGACTGATGTCTTCACACTTGATTTCTTTCTATACTACCTCTTTAGCTATGATGATAAGCATGTTAATTCTGAATTTGTATTGTGTAGAGGTAGGAAGTTTGGTGGCTGGTTTCCTTATTTAAATGATAGTGATGTGTGGGTGAGGTGGACCTTAGGATCGATAGTGGAACCATATTTAATGAGGTCCTTTGTAGAGGTAATGAAACAAATGTATCTTATGGTTCCTAAGCCAAAGGTAGTCTTACCTTTTAGTTATAGTAAAGCCGTTAAGACCATTGTAGTTTCCTTATCTCTTGATATTTTCCAAAACCACCTCCTTTATGCCATTCATGCTAAGCTTCTCATTTCACACACAAAGGACCCGTGGTTGTGTTTCAAATGTGAACAACCTTGGAGTGTTGAAATATGTGATGATTTTGGGTTGCACTTTCCTCTCTTTGATGGATATCTTAGTCATGTCCTTTGTGTTGCTTATAGTAAGTGTTTCATGATTATTACAAAGTATTGTTGGCTATATTCTAAGAGTGTTCCCCCTTGGTGTGTTCATATAATTTGGCACTAATGCTAACCCTCCTACCAAGAGGATTGTGTGCTTGTTTTTCTTTTTTCTTTCGTGTTTCCTAGTCTTTTCTTGTATCAGGTGTGCCACCCTCAATTTTTCTCGGTTACTTCCTCAATAAAGTTTGTATCCATATTATGAGTCAACTTTACTAGAGAGTCCCCCACCACATTATCTACCACAATTTTGTTGACTTGATCTAAGGCCCGGTAGAAGATTTGGAGAAGCATCTTATCTAGGACCTCATGGTTAGGACATTGCATGAGCTTCCCATTGAATCTTTCCCGTACCTCATAAAGAGGTTCTCCATTCAATTGACGAAAGGTGATGATTTCATCACGCAATTGTAGCATCTTGGATGGTGGGAAATACCAGTCAAGAAAAGGTAATGGTGAGTTTATTTCATAAAGTAATTGATACGTTTGGAAGAGTGAAAAGCCATAATACTGCCTCTCCCGTTAGAGAAAATGGGAAGAGTTGCAACATTATAGACTCTTGGGAGATGTGTTCAATATCAAAGAGTGCACAAACTTCTACAAAGTTCTTTAAATGCATGTTGGGGTCCTCATAAGCTTGCCCCCCCTAAAGTCCCTTTATTTGTAGAATATGCAATATGATGCTCGTAACGTGAAATACCCTGTTCTCATGAGTAAGTAGGATACGAATGGCACTTGTACACCCAACGTCATTGAGTTGCTTCTCATCATCAAGAGGACCATCGAAAGACCCAGTATTACTTACATTGTCACTCATAGTTTCGTGAACACTATGGATATCACCTAAAAGAAAACAAAAGAAACAACCAAAATAAATACACACCACTACGGGTATACCCTAAGTAAAAATCAACACTGCACAAGTAAAAACTAAATTTCACTCCCAGACAATGTTTCCAGTTTATCACGCTCACCTATACCATTTAAATTGGTAGAGGATGATCATTGTTAATAGATAAACTTATGTTGAGGTCAAATCCACGAGGAGAAAAATTAGCTTTCTAGTCCTATGGGTGTTAATAGTTACTAAAAAAATACCCGTAATGTAAACAAAGTAAAATACATGATTTAAAATAGGGGTTTGATTTGGAACAAGGATTGATCAATGTCTATTCAAGTTTACTAACTAAAAGCAACCAATGTGATTGAAAACTCAAGATGAGAAAGATCTTGGGATTTTATGTCTACCTAAGGGCAAGTTATGCATAGGTGCATAATGATTTGGTGCAAATTGTAGTTATTAATGAAATGGTATGCTAGGTTGAAGGTCCTTGAGACTAGTTTGTCAATAAAACCTCAAGAATATCACCCATTGACCCTTTTGAGTATCTAATGAGTGTGTGTGTCAATTAAAACCAACTAACACCACAATTAGACATCCTTATTTCTAGAAAGATGCCCAAGACATAGCTAACTCTCCACTTACCCTTATTTCTAAGATAGTGAAAAGATAGCAAACTACATCCATTATAGTCCACCGTTGCTTTGTAACCAATATCCCTGTTTCAAGGATGATATGGGTTCCAAAATTCCACCCACATCCCTCTTTCAAGAATGATGTGAGCTTTCAAGAATTTGAGGTTTTCACCCACAAATCCATTTAGGGTATTTGGGGTTTTCACCGACAAACCCTAACTAATTCAAACAAGTAATAGTGAAACCCATCATCGACAAACTAGAATCTACAAAAATACATTACAACCCACACATAATTGCAACTTAGATCAACATAATCCCAAGACAAGAACATTTAGCTACTCATGAAGTGAAGAGGAAGAAATATACCACAAGGTTTATTCAAAGCATCCATGGTAATGAAAAGTAAGAAGATTCTTCAATTTGATTCTTCAATTTACACTTTAATTTCACCAAACCTAAATTGGAAAATTCAAACACAAAAGTTTCCCCAATTAGTAGGGTTATAAATTCTCCAAAATTCATTTGTTCAAAGTGTAAGATACCAAATCGAAAAGGGTTTTAACATTCTAAAGGATTTAGGATCAGCTAGGCAAATAATAGATTGCCCCTAGGCATAAACCCACCTAGTTACGATTGCTGTGGCTTATCTGCAATCATAGCTACCACGAACGTAGTCAGATCCTCATGATCGTGGAGGATGACCAATCTTGATTAGCCGCAAGAGAGTCTTCAGCTGTGCACTTTTCTTCTCCTTTTGATTCTTTTTAGCTCAAATCCATATTTTTCTATCTCATCACTTGTATACCTACAAAATGTGGAAATTAGTGCATTTACTTATCTCATTGATATCTTCAAATCATAGTAGTGTGCATAAATTTTAGATGTAAAAGAGTGGTAAATTCACCACTCATTAATACCCGACATGACTATGCCCTGGTTCAGGTTGTGTTACACTGATACCGAGAGGTCAAGACATGATTTATCAAGTGATGATAGCGCCTACTTTTATTTAGGCAATAGGCTAGCAGACAGGAAAAGAAAAAGGACCAAGATATAAAAATGAATCCTCCCAAGACCCGGTAAGGTCGGTACTAGAGCCATTACTAAAAAATACCAAGAGTACTGGATAGAATAAAAATATAGATAATATATACAAGCTGTCTCGAGTACAAAAGGCCTAACAGGAGTAGATAAAGGAGGATTATCCTCGGACAATAGAAAGCTGACCCTGCTCAAAATCAATATTAAAAAGTAGGATCACATCAACGTTGATTGCTAGTACTCGAATCTGCATCAGGGTAAAGATGCAGAAGTGTAGTATGAGTACCAAATCAATGGGTACTAAGTAGGTATCATCGGACGACTGAGCTAAATACAGGAAAAGTATAACTGAAATGCGAGGGTGTATTCTAAGTCAATAGTAAATTTGAATAGAAATGTAAATACCTATCGAACTACGTGTTAAAACCTTGAGGGTTGAACGACACAATGAGCAACTAGGTCCCTTAAAATTAATCACAGGAAAAAGCATAGTAAACCAACCAGGAACGCAACAAAATGCAGGAAATATAAAGAATGCAGGATTTAATTTGGAAACCTCCTTGCTCAACTGAGGAAAACCCATTCTTGCCCTCATAAGCAACTAAAAGTTCACTTTAATAAACCTTTTGATTATAGACTCGAACTTGAACCTAATTCTAGGCTCCTATTTCTTGTAGTAACTCTACTATAATCTCAACTTGACAACTCTCCCAAGACTCTTCAACACTGGTTAACTCTTAACTAGTTTCAAGGTTTGGCAACTCTACCTAAAGCACTCTTAATGCAAAAATAAAAGAGCATTACTCTTATGGAATGAGTATTTTAGTTAAAGACTCAATCTGGACTCAAGAACATTTGCTATTTTGGCAAACAAGAAATAAGAACTTGAGCAATGTTGAAATTGAGTTTTTGCCTTTTTTCCACTCTTCAGCTTTCTGCATTTGCAAAAACTATTAAATGGAGAAGCAACCTTTTCCTTTTATAGATGAATGATGAATAAGGTTGAAATATAATTAAACCCGGTTTCCTAAATAGTACAAGCAACACCTATGCAGTTTATTACACAAGAGGACAAAATTGTGTAGACACGTGCAAGCTGTACTGTTGCCTTGAACATCCAGATACCTGGTCCTTTGTAGTCATCTTCTCATCATCAAAAAAAGATATAAAAATTTCCCTTCTTTTTTATGATGACAAACCAACCATAGAGTTTTGAACATTAATACTCATTTATCACATTTAATCAGTGTGATTACCACTCTAAAGATGAATGTCCACCCCATCATCCAACACTATGCTTCCATAACTTAGGGACCTAGTCCCTTGTTATCAATTGCGATCAAACTTCAATTACTTCCCCATTTCATCATGAAACATTGATCATTCAGTGTATTTGTACACTTCCCCCTGTCACTATGCCACCAGACTCAAACACATCATCACACATGTACTGCACTTGGTACCTTTTTCTTACCTTACTAGTACATACATTAAACACACACATATTAAATACACACCCCTGGGCCTTAACATATGAAGTCAGTATTCCCCCTTTTGGAATTATTGAAAAGTAAAAACAGTAAACCAAGAGTAAGGATAAGCATAGGTTAATTAACTCATGGCCACTAGGGCAACACTAACATAATGAACAACTTTAAAATAAATAAAATAGATAAGGCACAGAAGTAGAAATTTATTCATTGTTAGCACCATTATGATACACCCAAAATACATCAAAAAATTATTTTCAAAGGCCACAATAGATACTGACATTGGAAATTAACACACTAGGACTTGGGTACAAGGGGTATTAGGGGAGAGTGATTTTAGCAACATGTCCATTCTAGCAGCCTTAGCAACATGAGCATCCAACAACTGTTTAGTAAGGGTCTTTACTTCAGTATTCAACCTTTGAACCTCACTTGTTAATTCTACAACCTTGCCCTTGAGCTTTGCATTTTTTGCTATAAGTCTTCAGTGGAACCAAGTCCCTCTAAGGGTAACTTCTGATTCTATTGTTTCCAGTGTACTATTTCAATATCCTTTATTGCTAACACAATTCTCAACTCCTACATTTCTTTGTTAATATTTCTTGAGCAACCAAAAGTTTTGATGCTTGGGGCACAATTTTCACTTTCCCTTTTAATACATTCATTCTCCACCAAGGCTGTCATGCTGAACTTTTGTTTGATTATTCTAGGAGTTCTCTTTGTCCTAATTACTCAAACATTCTTAAACACTTTGTTTAGAAAGTACCCATATGGCATCCTATGTTTTTCTTCTCTCGCATAAATTACCATTATCATGTTCTCAATTATGAGTGCAGGTAAGCTTATAAATTCAAACTTACTCAAACATTCTATTAAGAATAAGTCAACACCAGATACAATGGTCCTCTTTTTTGATCTAGGAAAGAGAACCTTGTTCACAAATTTGAATACCAACTGGAATTCTCTTGTGAGGAATTTTATTTTAACCCTAGCTATCAAAGTCCCATCCAATTTTGAGGCTTCTATCATGCACTAGTTGTGGGCTATTGCTTCACAACAGTCCTTACAACTAAAATAGGTACATCAAAAATTCCTCCCAAGGTTTGTTCATCAATTCTTATTTCTTTTCCTTACACCTGTGCAGATAGACTCAATCTATCTTCTGAGAAATCTATTGAGTAATAGAATTCTCCAACTTCATTTTCAAAAACAACTGGTGCTGCTTTCTCAAATAAATGTAGCCATTCTTAGGGCCTGGCATACTCTAACAACTTCACCATCCCAGTTTTCTCATAGATCTTGGGATCAAACACACACTCTAATAAGATCTTTTGTTTTTTCAGGCTTCCAATCATTCTTTCTTTAGATATGTCTTTATTTTCTTCCTCCCTTTTCATTCCTTTTATCAATTTTTATCTTTTTTTATCAATTTTTATCTTCTTGGTACCAAGTCCCGTAGAGTTTTTTTTCTTTTCACAATAATATGTTTTTTATCCTTTTCTGCATGGCTGTAGGACTTTGAACTGGAGGATCTGGTCCTCTCATCAACATATACTTCCACTTTTCTTTCCTCAGTTGCAACAACAACCTCTAAATTAATGTCCTCCCCACCTTCTAGCTACATAACATCAATATTTTCTTTCTCATCTACTACAATAGTTTTCTTATGCCTTCTTCATTTTAAGATTGAAGACTTATTTTCCTTCATAGCATCTGCTAGCAATTTTATTTCAGACACCCTAGTAGAGTAGGATCTTATAACTTGTACACCAGTGTCAATCATTTTTCCTTTTCTTTTACTGTCCTTTAGTTTATTCATTTTCTAACTCAGAGGTTGTTCATCCTCATCCTCTTTATCTCCCCCTAATCCTTTGTCAAATTATTCTTTTCTCCTTCGATTTGCTTCTTTGCATATACTGAACTTTCCACGGATTCATTTTTAAGCAAGAGTAAATTGTCAGTTACCTAATTTATGTTGCTGAATGGATCAAATTTATTTATAGGAATCTCTTTGTCAACTAGTTGGGCAAATATGAGGTTTGACTTAGAGGGAGTAGAGGAACCAGGTACTTTTAAGTTTTCTAAAATTTTAGTATCTTTTACTTCTTTAGTAGGGACGTGGATTTGAGAAACATTGGAGGACCCTATTTATTCTAAGGAAATAGGTCCTTCAGATTAAGGAATCTCTTGGTCGATTGGAGAACTAGATCCTTTATTTAAGTCAACTTCCAAGGCTAACTTATCAGGATTTCCACTAGAGATTAAAATTTTGATTGAAATAGTTTCATTTAGGGCTTCAAGAGTTTCAGGGGAAAGTGTGGTGAGGTAAGACACTACGTGATTCTTGAGGAGGATAAAAGGGTAATTCTTTCATGAAGGTTGAAGAGGATAGAATTTATGACATTTTGAATTTTTTCATGAGAGGAAAAGAAGAAGGAACAGTTTAGTTTCAAGGATGGAATACTTTAGAAGAATACTTTGAGTTGATTAATAAGAGAATAAAATATATAGGATTTGACTTGTAATTAAAGAGATGACCGTTTGATATTTAAGAGGTACCCTTTTTGATTGATGCGTTTAATCACAAACGGTGTGACTCTTTATATTTGTTTTTGAATTGACAACTTTTGTTTAGATAGGAGAAGAAACGTGGGATTTTTAAAAGATAATTTAATGAATTTTTAAGGCACATTATTTTGGTACTAACCTGAGAGATGGGAAAAGGTCCCTCTCTTTTTGACTGAATTATGTACTTGTGTTTGCTTCAACTGTTCTCTTCCTAAGCCTATTCCCATAGGTGTATACCTGTAATGTTATGGAACTGAGTTAGATTAACATGAACCTAATTTATCATGGATACCAATCTCCTTAACATAGCCAATTTTGAGGAGCAACACTAACTCAAATGTTAGGTTAGGATATTTTGATCAAGCTTAATCTCAACATTCTTTATAGAACAGGTCTAAAGACCAGGTCCTAGACTTTACTTCACTTATACTACCTCAAGTTCCTTCTTTTAAGATGAATACCTTTGGGATCAGGTCCTTTGAAATCAACTATTTCAAAATAAGACACTTCCATCTTAAAGTGTCTTAAGAGAGAGAATCCAGTTAGATCTTCCAATATTAAGCTTAGAACACATACAATCAACAACTCATTCCTGACTGCAATCCCCTTTCTTATACCAGGAATCATGATCATAAGTTTGATTTGGGAAACTACTTAAGTTTGAGTTCCTAGTATAAGGACAATGGTGTGATCAAATCCTCTTGGCCTAGGTAGAGAATTCCTTTTCACACTTTTAAAGAGTTTGGAACCCTTAGGATGTGAATTCCTTTACTGAATGTATATAATACTACTTACTTTATCCTTAAGACAATACTGACATCTTTTTTTTAAGTGCCCATCTCTTCCATAGTGAGTACATAAAGTTTTGTGAACCTTATTTCTAGAATCATAAGCATCTTTTCCTTTTGACCTAATAGGTTGTGATTCTCCTTGATAACCAAGTCCCTTGCCATTATTGCACCTTGACTAGTCAAATTAGAAAGGATTTGTAAAAATGCAGTCTATTTAAGAGATTGTTAAGCTCTTCTTTTAAACAAACCAGGTCCCTTTCTAACTCTTTATTCTTGTGGAGTGCAAATATAAGGTGTTTTTGAGAATCCCTCAACCTTTCCTCAAGATCAATTTGAAGCCTTAAAGCTTCTTTCTTACCTTTTCCATGTACCTCATTTACCTTCTTTAGATTACTCATTAAACTCAGATTTTAGATTTATCTTTATAAATAATTCTTTAGTTTCAAAAATTTGGAGAGTTATAGCAATCACTTCAAGCTCTTGATTTTCAAATTTTTCTTCCAAACCAATTTTCTCTACAGCCAGTTCACATACAGAGTCAGTCAAGACACTAGCAAGTTTTTTTATTTTCCTAGCAGAGTAGTTATCTATGTTACCCATAATGTCAAAAAGAGTTACCCCTTTTTCTTCTTTATCTTCTGTGTTGGCTGTAAGGGAAAATAAGGAATCATAGATAACTGGACTATCTTTCATTTCTAACATGGATACATCTCCAGGTTTTTCATCCCTATCAGATTCACTGGAAGAATCTCCCCATGCTGCCAGAGCTTGCTTTACTACATAATCAACTGTAGCCTTCCTTCTTGAATATTTAGGGACCTGGTCCCTGCTCTTTCCTTTGCCACCTCCAGTCTTGAGGTAATCCTAGTAATCCAATTTTTTCATTGGGCAGTCCTTAATGAAATGTTTAGGACTTCCATATTTGTGACACACCTAAGCATTGCTCCCATTTTTGCTACTACTTTCTCTTTTATTGGAACTGTTTACTTTTTTTAAGGCTCGAACAATCCTGTTTGCGAAATAGGAAACATTAGTGTTTTCTTAACCTAAATCATATTTAAAAGCCTCCAATGCCAGGGATTTTTCTCTTTTTACTTCATTCTTCTCTAGCCCTTACTACTTCTTTAGCTCATGAGTCTTTAAATTTCCAATAAGTTCATCCAAAGTGATGGTCTTTAGGATTTTTTACTTAGTTATAGCTTCCACTTTGCTTTCCTAGAACTTAGAAAGGACACCAAGAATTTTACTCTCTTGCTTATATAATGGAATCACTTCTTTCATGGTGAAGGTTTCATACTGAGTAGTCAGCATGCCAAATTTTGAATCCTTTACATCAATGGTACCCAATCCCAGATCTCCTTGGCATTTTCACAGGAAAAAATCTTGTTGTATTTATCAGGTCCTATACCACAAACTAACAGTTTCTTAGCCTGGTAATTTTTTTCAAATTTCTTTTTATCTTCATCATTAAACCCCCTCCTACTTTTAATCACCATCCTTGTAACCTCTCTTTCTTTGACTTCTCTAACCGGAACATAAGGACCATCAAGAATTATGTCCATAAGTTCACTATCCTCAGCCATAATAATGTCAAACATCCTAGTTTTCCACCACCCATAATACTGGCCATTAAATCTAGGTGGTCTAGTGGTAAATTGCCCTTTTTCTAGGTTAGGTAGAGCAACCATACTAACCAAATCACTCTAGGTGTGAACCTTTTAGAGTGTTCTAGCTCTGATACCAATCGTTGAAACCTTGAGAGTTGCACCACACAGTGAGGGACCAGGTCCCTTAAAATCAGTCACAGGCAAAAACATAGTAAACCAACTAGAAACATAAAATAGTGCAGGAAATATAAAAAACACAGGATTTGATGTGGAAACTTTCTTTCTCAAGAGAGGAAAAACCATGGCTTGCCCTCACAACCTCTTGATTACAGACTTGAACATGAACCTAACTCTAGGCTCCTGTTTGTAGTAACTTTTAGCATCCTAGGTTTTGACTCTTTGAAAATTTCCTAGAAATCCATTCTCCGAAACCAATACAATTCATGGGTATGAGCCATGATGGGGTACAAATGGTATGTTTCTATCGTATGCTAACTAGTGTTAGTTGGTAGGATGTTTCGGAAACTAGAATAGGTACGACTTAGGGATATGAGTCATAGGGCTTGGTACGAGTCATATCAAGGACTCATATAATAGGTAGTGTTTGATCCTCCAGGTATTTCATTCCTCTAGGGATACAAGTTATGGGTATGGATCATATGTTATGGTTATGACTTAGTTGGATGAGTCGTATGCTGACTGTGTTTGATCCAAGGGTTAAGGCTTGGATACGAGTGGTGGATACCGATCATATAGGAGGACACGACTCGTATGGGACAGTCGTATCTATGTGATGGCTTTTTAAGGGATTTAAGTGAGGGTATTCTAAATATTTCCCTACTTACCCTAACTAGGATCCATGACTTCTAACACTCTTAGGAGGTTATTTACCCAATTATTCTATTCATTAACACTTAGAAACTATTCTAAAACATCTCATAATTATCTTGAGAGATTTTAGGGATAAAAGGCTAGGGTTTCATCTTAAGGATTGCTTTGGGGCTTGTATTTGTGATTTCTTTCTAATAATTTTTTGGTATAAGGCATGATTCTCTTCCCTCACTGTAATTTCAACTAAAGGCATGATTTATATGATTGATTTATGGTTTAACTATTTCATGATTATGGTTTCCAACTATTGTTTGGCGTTTTTATATTGAATGCTTGGTTATGGTTTTCTATGGTTTTAATTAAGCTTTTATATGCATTAATAGGTGATTTGACAATTGCATTGCATGGTAATGGTTTAATGGTCTTTGGAATTAGTTTTGGTTATATTATTCTCCTAAGGTGTTTGATAAAATGCTTATAAAGATATGTTCATTGCATTTACTTCTTTTAATAGAACTCTTGCATGTTATAAACTAGATAAAAGATTTATGCATGGTTTAAATAATTTTAAAAGGCTAAAGGCATTTTATGCTTGCAAAAAACATGAAAGTCTCCCAAGGGGATTTAATATGGTAATTGGAAGGGTACTTAAGGTCCCCTTAACCTAATAGTTTGGCTATGGATATTACTTACAAATAAGGGGTGGTATGATGATACTACCAATATTGGCCCTGGTTAATAAATGGTAAATAGATTGTTTGTACATAGTTTTAATTAGGCTTTAATGTTGGGTGTATGCTAAGCCGTGGAAGGTGGCGGTCCTGAGGGGACCAACACCAGAAACTCATAGTTACCGGTATGAGGGGTCTTAATGACCATGTGCATTTTTCAAATTTTGTATTAAGGAATATACTAGTCATACCATAAAATATTCCTTAGTTGTGTAGTTATATGCACTAGGGCCCTTTCTATAGGGGGAGCTGAACCCATATAGTCTGTGGGTGGTTAGGACGACAAAGCAACATAACCCAGGTATAATGGTTTTAAATGCATGCTAAACCCGGTAATAGTTTGGCTATGGATATTACTTACAAATAAGGGGTGGTATGATAATACTACCAATATTGGCCCTGGTTAATAAATGGTAAATAGATTGTTTGTACATGGTTTTAATTAGGCTTTAATGTTGGGGTGTATGCTAAGCCGTGGAAGGTGGCGGTCCTGAGGGGACCAACACCAGAAACTCATAGTTACCGGTATGAGGGGTCTTAATGACCATGTGCGTTTTTCAAATTTTGTATTAAGGAATATACTAGTCATACCATAAAATATTCCTTAGTTGTGTAGTTATATGCACTAGGGCCCTTTCTATAGGGGGGAGTTGAACCCATATAGTCTGTGGGTGGTTAGGACGACAAAGCAACATAACCCAGGTATAATGGTTTTAAATGCATGCTAAACCCGGTTCCCTTTCCCGAAACTTATATATGTATAGTTGTATGCATTATGGATGGTTTTACTTTGTCTTATAACTGGCATTATTTTATACTTATCTTGAGATTCATGCTAGCGGTCTTTTACTAACCCTATCTACTGCGTCTATATACCCATGCTATACAGGAACCGACCATTGTACTCCTCCTATTTTGGATGAAAATTCAATATCAGTATTTGGACTAAAGTGGTGAGCTTTCATTATTTCAGAAGGCATCATTTTATGTTATGGATTTCTTAAACACTTTTCTTTCATTTATAGGTTTTGGCCATGGTTGGGGGTATGTCCCAACTAGACTTGTTTACTTTTTGGATAGAGGCTTTGTGGTACTTCTGGGTGTTGGTATGGGCGGGATTAGTATTGGTGTCGACCTTGGCATTAGAATAAGCCAGCGGGCTAACATAATTGGATAATATTTTTGGTTGTTCCATCCTACTACATTTTGGGATTGATTTTCATATTATGTTTTGGTATTCCCTTTGGTTTATGGACTATGGTTTGG
Source organism: Capsicum annuum (assembly GCF_002878395.1). Lineage (NCBI taxonomy): Eukaryota > Viridiplantae > Streptophyta > Magnoliopsida > Solanales > Solanaceae > Capsicum > Capsicum annuum. Next base: position 89,353,785 of record NC_061117.1, on the reverse strand, counting down.
TTTGGTATGGTTAAAGTAGTTAGTATGGTACGGATGGACTTGGTTGGGTCGGTCACGATTGTGACTATCCCAGAGTCCTAATGAGAATACTAAAGATATCTTGTTATACGTTTAAAATTCATCTCATCTAAGGCTGGATATAGGTGGTTGAGTTTGGTAACAGGGGGCGGTCCTCGGTCCTAGTTGGATTTGGGATGCCCATTATGACAAGGCCTGGGGCCATGTCATGTCAAGTAAGTATTAGAGCCTAGGTTCATGGTCAGCTGGGAAGTCCACAAAGCTAAGTCGAGTAGAGTCTCTTTTAGAGGTGTGAAGTGCGCCATACTCATAAGAGAGAGGCTGTAAGACATTTAGGAAATTTTTTGCTTTCTTGGTATTCTATCTTTATGAGTGAGTTCTCAATCTTAGAATCTACTCTAATCCTTGTTTGTTCATCTTTTAGATCATGCCTCCTAGATTTTGAACACAAAAAATTCTTTTGTCCCATTTAGGGATAATGTTGAAGAGGTATGTTCTATGTCTGGAGTACATCTTCGATCTCACGGTCCTATTCCTGATGGTGCTTGAGTTCCTTTTATTCTGGCTAGTTCTCTTCAGGTTTCTTAGGACAACATGATGAATGCAAAATTTCGTCAGTCTATCCATGTTATTGCCTAATTAGTTGTTGCTCAGGCTGAGCAAAGTATGGCTGGTGCTTTGTCTATTAAGGCCACATGGGTTGGTCAATTTATGAAAATGGGTCCTTCAACTTTTACTGGAGTAAAGGTGAAGGAGGATCCACAGAGCTTCTTGGATGAGATAAAAAAGATCTTTCGGATGATCCAAGATACTAATATGGAAGGGGTTAACTTTGTAGCTTATCAACTCAAAAATGTTCCTTATTAGTGGTATGATAAGTTGAACAAGGATAAAGGTGATATGGAAGAGAAAGGGTTATTGAAGGCCTTTACTAATGCCTTCTTAGATCGGTTCTTTCCTCAAAAGTTTAGGAAAGCTAAGATGAGGGAGTTTGTAAACCTCAAGTAGTAGAGGATGTCAGCAAAGGAATATGCTTTGAATTTCCATCAGCTCTTAAGGTATGCTCCTGATTTAGTAGCTAATATAAGGTCGAGAATTAGGAAGTTCGCTTCTGGGTTGAATAGAGATTTGATTTTGGATAAAAAGACTGCCTTGCTGATTAAATATATGGACATCTTAAGGTTGACTATTCATACATAATAGGTTGAGGATGAGAAGAGAAATCAAGCAGAGTTTGGGGATAGCAGAAAAAGAGGAGTAGGTTTTTTAATCAGGAAGGTGCTCAGTCTTAGGGTAGTAGGGGTGACAAGTGGAAGAAAAATAAGTGGGGAGTTCTGGATCCTTTTTTACTAGTTCTTCGTACCATTTAGGAGATAGGCATCATCAAGGTGGTCACAATTCTAGGGCATAGGTTGCCTAATCTCAGGCGAGTAGAGGTTAGTCAGTTTCTTCATATCTTTCTTGTTGATTCTTTGGTCGTCCTCATCGGGGATATTAAGAGAAAGAAAGGGACAAATGCTTCAAGTATGTCCAAGTAGGCTATTGGCTCAAGGATTATCTGGTCAATAAGGATTCTACGGGGGAAAATAAGATTTTTTATGGCTTCATCTTCTGCTCCTACACCTGGTGAGGTGGCATCTGCTTCTGTTATAGTTCCTGGTTCTAGCATTGGTCAGAATAAGTTGTATGCTTTGGCGTCGTAATAGGAATCTGAGGCATCACTTGATGTCGTTACTGATATGTTACAATCTTCTTTTGTAAAGTAAATTATTTGCTTGATCTGGGGTTTGCTCTTGTTAATGTAACTCATTATGTGGCTGTGTATTTTGGTTTCGATTCAAAAGTTATCACAAATCCTTTTTTTATTTCTACCTCAGTAGGTGACTTGGTTATTGCTAAGAGAGTCTATAGGGGTGTGTGGTATCTGTTGGTAGTAAGAAGACCTTGATAGATCTATTTGAGTTAGATATGGTATATTTTGATATAATTCTGGGTATGGATTGGTTAAATTTTTGTTATGCGTCTTGGATTGTTGGACCTGTAGGGTTATCCTTAAGTTACCTGGTGAACCGGTTATATAATGGGATTGTAGTTCCTTAGCTCCTAGGGGGAGGTTTATTTCTTATCTTAGAGCTTGGACGTTAATCTTTAAGGGTTGTCTTTATCATTTGGTCTGGGTTAAAGATTCTAACTCAAAAGGTCCTTCTTTGTCTTTGGTCCATCCAGAAGTCTTTTTGAATGATCTTCCTAGTATTTCTCCAGATAGAGTAATAGGGTTTTGTATTGATTTGCTTCCGAACACTTGTCCAATATCTATTACTTCATACAGAATGGCTTCGGCTGAGTTGAGGAAACTCAAGGAGCAACTTAAAGATCTTCTGGACAAGGGGTTTATTCATCCTAGTATTTCTCCATGGGGTGCACCGATGTTGTTTGACCGCAACAAGGATGGTTCCCTTTGGATATGCATTGACTACTGGCAGTTGAAAAGGTGATGGTCAAGAATAAGTTCCCACTCCCAAGGATAGATGATTTGTTTGACCAGTTACAGGGTGCCAAGTTCTTTTCTAAGATAGATCTTCGGTCTGGGTACTATCAGTTTGAGATTAGGGAGGTGTATATCCCTAAGAAGGCTTTTCATACTTAGTATGGCCATTTTGAGTTCTTGGTGATGTCATTTGGATTAACTAATGCTCTGATAACATTTATGGACTTGATAAATAGGGTGTTCAGGCAGTATTTGGATCTCTTCATCATTGTATTTATTGATGACATTCTGGTTTATTCAAAGAGTGAGGTAGATTATGCTAATCACCTCCATGCGGTTTTATAGACCATAAAGAAACAATAGTTATATGCCAAGTTCCCTAAGTGTGAGTTCTGGTTGAACGCTGTAACTTTCTTGGGCCATATTATTTTTAATGAAAGGATCATAATGGATCCACAGAAGGTTGTTGTGGTGAAAAGGTGGCCTAGCCCACGACTCTATTTTGATATTTAGAGCTTCTTGGGTTTAGCTAGGTATTATAGGAGATTTATGGAAAACTTTTCTTCGATAGCTGCTACTTTGACAAAGTTGACTCAGAAGAAGGTTAAGTTTTCTTAGTCGGATGCTTGTGAAAGGAGTTTTTAGAATTTGATGTATATGTTGACTTTGGCTCCAATCCTAACATTGCCAGAAGGCAATCATGGGTTTGTGGTTTATTATGATGCATCTTGGGTAGGGCTTGGTTGTGTTTTGGTGCAGCATAGAAAGTTAATTGCCTATGCTTCCAGGTAGTTAAAGGTACATGAGATTAATTATCTTACTCATGATTTGGAGTTGTTGGAGGTTATGTTTTCTTTAAAAATATGGCAGCATTATTTGTATGGTGTTCACGTGGATATCTTTTCTAATCACAAGAGTCTTCAGTACGTATTCACTTAGAAAGAGATTAATCTCAGGCAGAGGAGGTGGCTTGAACCCATCAAGGATGATGAAATGAGTCTTCACTATTACCCAGGTAAGGCTAATATGATTGTTGATGATCTTAGCAGGTTATCCATGGGTAGTTTGGGTCATGTGAAGGAAGGAAAATGGGAATTGGTGAAGGATATTCGTCGCTTGGCTAATTTTGAAGTTCGTCACTTGGACTTTAAGGATAGTAGTGTGATGGTGCAAAAAATAGTTCGATCATCTCTTGGTGTAGAGATTAAAGAAAAGTAAGTGCTGGATCCTATCTTGATAAAAATCAAGGGAGATGTTGGTGGGCAAAATGTAGTAGCATTTGAGATCAGTGGTGATGGTACTTTACGGTATCAAGGGAGGTTGTGTGTTCCTGATGCTGACGGGTTGTGGCCAAGGTTTTTGGCTAAGGTGCATGAGTCGTGCTATGTTGTTCATCCCAGATCTACTAAGATGTATCATAATCTAAAGGAAATCTAGTAGTGGAATGGAATGAAGTGGGATGTGGCTGATTTCGTAGCCAAGTGTATAGTGTGTTAATTGGTTAAGGTTGAGCACATGAAGCCAGGCGTGTTGTATCAAGAAATTGATTTGCGCAAATAAAAGTGCGAAGTGGTTAATATTAACTTTGTTACCGGTTTTCCTCGGTCTTAAAGTCAATATAATTTGATTTGGGTCATCGTGGATAGGATGACCAAGTCTACGCATTTCTTGCTAGTGTGGACTACCTTTTCGGTAGAGGATTATGCGTGGTTGTATCTTCTGGAGATTGTGAAGTTGCATGGTGTACTTGTATCGATTATCTCTGATCGTGGTACGTACTTTACTTTTTATTTCTGGAGGTCTTTCCAAAAAGGGTTAGGGACTAAGGTTAGTCTGAGTATCGCTTTTCATCAACAGTCGGATGGGAAAGTGGAGAGAACTATTTAGACATTAAAAGATATGCTGCAGGCCAGTGTGATTGATTATAGTGCCAATTGGGTTCATCATCTACCTTTGATGGAGTTTTATTGCAGCAATAGTATCATTCGAGTATTGGTATGGCTCTTTTTGATGCATTGTATGGTAGAAGGTGTATATATCCTATTGGGTGGTTTAATCTTGGAGAAGCGGACTTGTTTGGTATAGATTTGGTTCATCAGGCGATGGAGCAGGTCAAGGTGATTTGGTATAGGCTTAAAGCAGCGTAAAGTAGCCAAAAGTCCTATGCGAATGTTAGGCGTAGATACTTGGATTTTGAGGTCGGGGATAGGGTGTTCCTCAAGGTATCTCCCATGAAGGGAGTGGTGCGGTTTGAAAAAAGGGGATGCTCAGTCCTTGGTTCATTAGTCCTTATATAATTTTGCAGAGAGTTGGCGACGTTGCATATGAGTTGGAGTTTCCATCTAGCTTAAGTTTTGTTCATGCGGTCTTTCACATTTCTATGTTGAGAAAGTGTCTTGGTGATCCTTCTTCGGTTGTTCCTTTAGAATGATTGGGTATTTTGGATTCTTGTCTTATGAAGCGGTCCGGTTGAGATATTAGATAGGCAAGTTTGTTAGTTGCGGACCAAGAACATGGCTTCTGTTAAGGTTTTATGGCAGAACCATAAAGTGGAAGAAACTATTTGTGAAGCAGAAGAAGACATAAAGTCCAAGTATCCTCATTTGTTTTCTGCTCCTAGGATTCGTGTGGAAGATATGTGTCTTGAACACATCTTTATTTTCTAATTTTGTTAAACGAAAGATTAACATCTTTGCCTTGTTGTTTTCAAACTTTGTTAAAGGGTTATTTGATTATAAAAATGACTCTATGTATGGTTACCCCTACCTTGTCCGTCATTTGAGGATGAATGTTCCTAGTGGGGGAGATTGAAACATCCTGGGTTTCGACCCTTAAAAAATTTCCTGGAACTTTGTTCTCCAGACCCAATACAAGTTAAGGGTACGAGCCGTATATTGGGGTATGAGTGGTATAGTTCTTCGTATGCTGACCATTATTAGTTGGTGGGATGGTTTTGGTCACTGAATGAGTATAAGTCATAAGGCTTGGTACATGTCGTATCATTTCATCCTGCCAGGGATATGGGTTATGGGCATGGATAGTATGCTATGGTTATGACTTGGTTGGATGAGTTGTATACTGGACAGTGTTTGATAGAAGGATTAAGGCTTGGATACGAGTGGTGGATACCGATCGTATAGAAGGGCATGACTCGTATGGGTCAGTCGTATGGGTCAGTCGTATCCATGTGATTGGTTTTTAAGAAATTTAAGTGGGGGTATTCTAGACATTTCCCTACTCACCCAAACTAGGATTCACAACTTCTAATACACTTAGGAGGTTATTTACCCTATTATTCGATTCATTAACACTTAGAAACTATTCCAAAACATCTCATAATTCTCTCAAGAGCTTTTGGGGCAAGAAGGTTGGGGTTTTATCTTAAGGATTATTTTGGGGCTTGGCTTTGTGATTTCCTTCCATCAATTCTTTGGTATAAGGCATGATTCTCTTTCCTCATTGTAATTTCAACTAAATACATGGTTTATTTGATTGATTTCATGGTTTAACTATTTCATGATTATGGTTTCCAATCATTATTTGGGGGTTTTGATATTGAATGCTTGTTATGGTTTCCTATGGTTTTAATTATGCTTTTATATGCATTAATGGTGGATTTGGACAAATTGATTGCATGGTAATGGTTTAATGATCTTTGGAATTGGTTTTGGTTATATTATTCCCCCAAGCTGATTGATAAAATGCTTATAAATATATGTTTATTTCATTGACTTCTTTTAAAGGAACTCTTGCATGTTTTAAATTGGATAAAGGATTTATGCATGGTTTAAATGGTTTAAAAAGGCTAAAGGATAAATGGTTATGCTTATGGAGAACATGGAAGTCTCCCAAGTGGATTTAATATGGTAATTGGAAGGGCACCTAAGGTCCCCTTAACCTAAATAGTTTGGCTATGGATATTACTTACAAGTAAGGGGTGGTATGACGATACCACCAATATTAGCTTTGGTTTATAAATGATAAATGGATTATTTGTAAATGGTTTAATTGGGCTTTAATGGCAGGGTGTGTAGCTAAGCCGTGTAAGGTAGCGGTCTCGGGGGAACCAAAATCGAAAATTAATAGTTGCCGATATGAGGGGTCTTGATAACCATGTGCGTGTGTCACATTTTATATTGAGAGATTTACAAGTAATTCCATATGATATTCCCTAGTCATGGGTTTCACGCACTGGGGCCCTTTCAACAGGGGGAGCTGAACCGATATGGACCGTTGGTGGTTAGGACGACAAGGCTACACAATTCAAGTATAAAGGTTTTAAATGCATGATAAACCCCATTCCCTTTCCCGGCACTTATATATGTATGGTTGTATGCATTATGGATGGTTTTACTTTGTTTTATAACTAGAATTATTTTATACTTATCCTGAGATTCATGCTAGCGGTCATTCGCTAACCTTTTCTACCGGCTGCTGTATACCCACGCTATACAGGAACCGGCCATTCTACTCCTCCTTTTAGCACGAGAATTCGGTATCAGTATTTGGATTGAAGTGGTGAGCTTCCATCATTTCGAAAGGCATCATTCTATGTTATGGATTTCTTAGACACTTTTCTTTCATTTTGGATATTGGTTTTGGCCATGGTTGGGGGCATGTCCCAATAGGATTTGTTTACTCTTTTGGATAGAGGCTTTGTGGTACTTTTGGGGGTTGGTATGGGTGGGATCGGTATTGGTGTCGGCCTTAGCATTGTAATAAGTTGGTGGGCTGACATCATTGGACAATATTGTTGTTTGTTCCATCCTATTACATTTTGGGACTGATTTTATGAAATACACTTCTATTTTTCATATAAACTATTTAACAAGTGTATATCTTCTACTTTTCTAAAATGCCCCGGACTTTAGACTTTGCAAAGTTCCTGAGCTTTAGGCTCTGTGCCCTTCTTACGACCCACACCACGAGTTGTATAGTGTAGTTACATGTCAGGTGACCCTAGTTGTAAGTTAACCAGTGCATTATTGGCTAAGTTCTATCCTGATTATGAGAGACCCCTCACAAGTCGTATAATCATGTGACGAGTGGTTAGAGGCCAGTCATATGTTGTCCAGTGTATAAGGCCTTTATGTTCTATGGTGGTCACGACTAGACCATACTAGCTGTATAGTCTGGTGATGACTGGGGCAAGGGATTCATAAGTTGGATAATGTGTGGTGTCCAATTTTCTATCTTGGTAATGCCTCAATATAAAAGTCGTATGTTGTGTTGAGGACTCAATATCTTGACTCTTAGCCACCTATTGACTTTTTATAGCTTTTAAGCTGAGGATATTCTTGATATTTCCCACCCCAAGCACTTAAGACGCCACGTCTTATAACACCTTTTAGTCATCCATTACATACTTTACAAGATCAAACACTCTCTAAACATTCTCTAAAACTTCTCAAGAAAGATTGGGCTAGGGTTTCTTCAAAGTGGTCATCTAAAGGCTTAAAGATCAAATTCTCTCCATGAATCTTCATAACTCAGGCATATGACTCTTCCTTCATTGTTAGTTTACTAAAAGTATATATTTTAAGCATTGTTCAAGAGTCATTAATGGTGGTTTTGAAAACCATGGTTGAGGATTTGAATGCATAATGTTGAGTATTGTTTTCTCATGGTTTAAATTATGATTATACATATTTTGATAATAGTTTTGCACATGTGGGTGCATGGGAATTGTGGTTTAACAAATGGGTCATGTTTAGCCCTAAATTTGTTAGTTTTTGGCTTTAATAATGGTATGTCCTCAACTTGTTTGTGAAAATGTCAATGAGAATGATCTTGTCACATGTTGAATTGTGTTTTGAGTTAAGGCATTGGCCCATGAGTGCTAATGATTGGTAAATGATTTTTGAAGGACTTGTTGGTCATAAATTGATTCGAAATACTAAATGGGTTCATGTCCCTAAAGGATGACTTGAATTAACGTCTTTTTCAGACAATGGGTTTGAGTACCAAGTTGATTAATAATGGTTATGGCATGTTGTACGTTTGCAAGTAGGGTTGGTATTACGATACCAACGGGATTCCTTTGGTATGTAATTTGATCAAGTGTTGCATACATGAAATGAATATTTTTAATTTGGGCTATAAAGCGAGATGTATACCCGAGCTGTGAAAGTGGAGTCCAAAGGACTAACACTGGAAATCATGCTAGCTGGTGCAGGTGTCTATATGATCGAGAGGTTAGAGTCCCCCAAAGGAATATGTAAATGGGAGGTTTGAGTCCCCCATATTGTACACATTGGTTCTTAAGTCACCTTGATTATGTGGGGAGGTTCAAGTCCCCCCATAAAGGCATATACGGACATGGATATTCTCTGGTTCGTGCGGCCATATGCACCGGAGCCCTTCTAGCTAGGGGAGATCTTGACACATATAGCCCATGTGTGCCTTTTTATATGACAGTTATGTTACACAACCCAAGTTAAGGTTTTGAAAATTCATGTTAACCCTTATTTCCTACCCAGACATGCTATACTATATATAAGTATATGTATTTCATATGATACTATGCTTTGGATGTTGCACTTGTTTTGAACTGTTATCACGACATTATATTATTCCTCTATCCCTGAGTTACATACTAGTGCTCCAACTGCTAACCGTCTTGGAACTCTATAACCCCACGCGACGCAGGTACCTGAACTTCTTCTACTTTTTCTACGTAGTGATCAGGTACTCAAGTTAGTTCGTGAGTTGACATTAAAGTGAACTTCCATACTTCAGAAGGCTTCATTCCATGGTCCTTATTTCAATGCCTTAGACCTTGTTTAGACTTTGTTTTGGCTACTAACGGGGGCATATCCCGATATTTTATTGATTTTAGTTTTGTAGAAGCTTTGTTGGACTATTGTGGACTTAGGTGGTTTAGTTGGTTGTTTGGTGGTGGATAGTTGTCCATTTTACGGTGGTTGGTTTAGACTTATAATGAATTATTATTATTTTTTATTCTACGCTATCTTGTTATATGTTCGAAATTCATCCGACACTTGTGGTTGTTGTGCTGGTTAGGCTACATGAAGGGGGTGATCTCCAGTCCACGTGGGACTTGAGATACCCATCACGACTCGGCCCTTGTTTGGATCATGACAAAGCTGGTATCAGAGCCTAGTTCATGGTCAATTGGGTGTCCACAAAACCGTGTCAAGTAGAGTCTCTTTTATAGGTGTGTATCACATTACACTTATAGGAGAGATGCTATGAGACATTCAAGAATGTTTTCATTTCTTGTTATCTTAATTTTGGGCTACAGATTCTAAGGTCTTGGATCCTTCTGATTTCCGTTTGTTCGTCTTTCAGATCATGCCTCCAAGAAGATCTGATATCTGTGGAACTCCTTCTATGCCATCTGAGGACAATATGGATGGAGTTCGTCCAACTTTTGGGGTCCAAACCCGGTCAACGGTCGCTGAATCTGACTGTCCTTGTGGAGCCCTACTTGTCCACACCGATCCTACTCCTGAGGGCGACACTCATACTCCGTCGCCTCAAGAGGAGGTTACTAACGCTGATGACATGGCCCAAACTAGGTCCTTGTCGTAATGGGCATCTTAGGCCCAACAAGGACCAGAGACCACACCGTTACCCAAGCCAACCCACCAACCATGTAGCTTATGTCGGATGGATTCCAAACATATAACAAGATAGCATGTTTAACAACACATGGACTTTGGGATAGGTCCATGACCATGACTAACCCAAGCAAGTCTAACCATCCAATTCCCAACAAATCAACCATAACATAACCAAATAATAACCAAGTCTGTACGCATACTATAACAAAATAAAATAATCAAAAATTTAATATAGTCTTACGGCATCAGCCTCAATATCAACACCAATGTCAAGGCTGACATCATTGCTGAGACCGCCCATACAAACCCAAAGTAGTCTCACAAAGCCTCTATCCGATATCAAAACAACATCTGATCGATACATAGCCCCGATCATAGCCAATATCAATGTTCAAGCCTAAACCAGTAAAGACATAAGAAAATCAAAACTAGAAATGGAGCCTACCTAAGTATGGAATTTCACCACTTCAAGTCAACACAAGATCATCCCGAGTCTAATCACTGATTAGGAGGTATAGTATGACCAACACCTACATCGTGTGGGGATACAACATAAAAAATGATTAGCGGTTGGAGCGCTAGTATATAACTTAAGGATAAGGATAAGATAATGTCAATAGTTCAAATCAAGTCAACCATATCATATATCTAATGCAATACATATATATATATATATATATCATACAGGGATGGGGAACAAGGTTTAGTATGAGCCTTTGAAATCTTAGCTTGGGTTGTGTAGCTTAACTTCCATATTGGTTATACCCGCGGTCTATATGGGTTCTACTTCTCACCCCTTGTTGGGCCCTAGTTTGTGTAGCTGCACAAATTGGAGAATAATCTTATGCATATGCATGGGGGACTCAAACCTCCCGCTCATATACTAAGGTGACTTGGTCATCTTATCATGTAGTGTAGTATGATATGGGGGACTCAAACGTCCCACATCATATAGTATGGAAGATTTGAACCTCTCGGTCATATTAAGCAAAAGGACTCCAACCTCAGACCATTTTGACCATTCAGACCATCTAGTCATATTAAGAAAGTGGATTCGAACATCAAGCCGTTTTGACCCGTGCACTGGCAAATGCAGTTTTTAATGTTGATCCCTAAGAATCTAAACCTTCACAACTCGGCTACACAACCCTCTTAGAAACCCAATTAAGACCATCATTTCACATACACAAATAATTAGCCAATTACTTACCAAAGGCACTTTGTTGGTAACAACACTACTTGCAAGCATACCACATACCATTACCATTATCGATAAACCATTCAGTCAATTAACTTTGGGACTCAAACTCATCATCTAACAAAGACACTTGTTCAATTCAAAGTTTAAGGACTCGAACCCATTATCTAACAAAGACATAAATCAAGTTGATATTTAGGGACTCAAACCCATTTAACAATATAAACCACTAAGGTTACCATTTAGATCATTACATGGACAACAAGGCCATCACAAAACCATTTAGCAATCATTTATATTCATTAGTCCAGTTTTTTAGTTCAAAAATTCCTTAACATGTGACTAGTTTATTCTTTTAGGCATTTTCACAAACACTTTGAGGGCATTCCATTATCAAGGATAAAATCAAAGTATAAGCCATAAAGTTTAGGGTAACCCATGACCCATTTGTAAATCCATAATTACCAAGCACCCACATGTGCAAACCATCACCAAAAGCATGTATAAACACAAGTTAAATCAAGAGTAAACAATACTTGCCCATATGCAACAAAACCCTTAATTTTGGTTTTCAAAACACCATTTATGAATCATAATAAAACTTTAAAACACATGATATTTGAGAACTAACAATGAGGAAAGATTCACACGCCTTATTCACAAAGATTCATGGAAGAAACTTGACTCTTGAGTCTCTAGATGAACACCTTTAAAAAACCCTAGTCCCTAATCTTTAAGAGTGAGTTTAGAGAGGATTTTGGACTATTTTGATCTTTCTAAGTATGTTACAAGAGTCCATAATGAGTTATAATACGTGGGGTTTTAAGGGTTTGGGTTGGGAAATATCTTAATGTCCTCAGCTTAAAAGCTAAAAACTTGACTGCAGGAGGATACTGCCACACCCCTTAAATCGTACCCTAGGGTACAATTAGTACCCTAATCTCGTACCCTAGGAATCTTCTTGGGCCTAAATACTGACCAGCATATGACCACACAAAGGCCAACTCATATTTTAACATACGACCTGTACCCTTTGCACCGTACCTTGATCTGAATACTTTGGACAAAACTTAGGGAATCATACGATTAGCTCTTTACTTTTAGCACCCTATCATATGACTAGTAAGATGCCTAGTCGTACATTAGACAGTAAGTGACATAAAATGCAATGTGAAACATATGATTTAAGGTCCCTAAGACATACCACATCATACGACTAGTACCTTAAGTCGTATGATTTCCAGTGAGCTTAAAGTCAAAAACATTTTAAGAATCCAAGGTGTTTCAACTGAGTTCCATCACTCCATTAACCAATTGACCTAGTTGGTGATATCTCCGTCATAATATTTGGGTTCTGCCGGTTTTGTCGTGGGTCCGTCTGAGTCCACTAGAGTATCGTAATTTATGAAGTTCCATCCTCTGATATTTACTAGTACAAAGGTTGAGGAGGATCCTCAAAGTTTCATTGATGAGGTAGAGAAGATCTTCTAGATTATGCATGCTTTGGAGTTTAAACGTGTATAATTTTCTGCCTACTAACAAAAAGATGTGGCATACCAGTGGTATGAAGAGTGGGAACAATCGAGGGACGAAGATGCTGGTTCTACCTTGTGGTATGATTTATCGAGTATATTTCTAAATCATTTTTTTCCTCAGGAGTTGAGGGAAGCAAAAACAAAGAAGCTTGTTACCTTAAAGCAAGAAAGAATGATAGTCAAGGAGTATGCTTTAAAATATCATCAGTTGTTCATGTATTCTCTTAAGTTGGTATCTAGCATGAGATCTATAATATGTAAGTTTTCTTCTAGGTTGTCTCATGAGTTTATTCTACAGGGTAAGGCTGACTTGTTGAACAAATATATGGATATTTCTTAACTTGTGGTGTATATGTAGCAGGTTGAGGAAAAAAAATAAGAAAGATAAGATTGGTGAGAGACAGAGTAAGAAATTTAGATTTTTTAATCAGGGTGGAGGACAACAGCAAGTAGTAGATATGGAGGAAAGTGGCCTTAGAAGAAGTGGGGGAGTCCTAACTCCTATTCGACGGCCAGTTCTCCTACCCAAAGTCATCAGGTGACCGAAGTTTTCAGGGTGGTAATTCTTTTAGGGCATAGGGTGCCCAATGACATGACCTAAACCAGGGTCTTATCGTAATGGAAATCTCAAGACCAACAAAGACTAGAGATCACCCCTGATACCCAACTTATCAAAACATCAAAAAAAATAATAATAACTAAATCCATAACCATTCCATAACATACCCAAGTCCATAGTTTGTCTATAGAAAGCCTTTATAACCAAACAAGAATATTCGATTTGGACATAGCCCCCCGACCATAGCCAAAACCAATATCCAAGTCTAAACTAATAAAGACATAAGAAAACTTAAAGCAAGAAATAGATCCTTTTGAAGTATGGAAGATCACCACTTTAAGTCATCAAAAGCTATTCCCAGATCCAAGTCATTGAGCAGAAGGTGTGATAGTATGACCAACACCTGTATCAGGATACAACGTCAAATATGGTTAGCGATTAGAGCGCTAATATGTAACTCTAGGATAAGGATAAGATAATGCCAACAGTTCAAAACGAACCAACCCATGAATATAACTAATGCAATACATATATATATATATATATGTATATACCATGTTGGGATAGGGAACAAGATTAGCATGAACTTTGAAATCATTAACCTGGGCCATGTAGCATAATCGTCATATAAATAGGCACCCACAGGCTATATGGGTCCAACTCCTACTTAGCTGGAAGGGACCCAATATATGTAGCCACACATACCAAAGAATATCCATAATCGTATATGGCTATATCGGGGACTAAAATCTCCAGGCATAATCAAGATGACTTAAGCACCAATACATGTATCATGGGGGAGTCGAACCACCCATTCATATATTTATTCAGGGGACTCAAACCACTCAGTCATAAAGACACCCGCACCAGCTAGCACAGTTTCTAGTGTTAGTCCTTTGGATTCCACTTTAACGGCCTGACTACACATCCCATTTTAAAGCCTAATTTAAAACCATCATTTCACATGCACAATTATTAAGTCAATTATTTACCAAAGGCACTTCGTTGGTATCGTTATACCAACATCACTTGCAAGAGTACCACATGCCATTACCATTATCAATAAACCAATCATTTATTTGACTTTAGAACTCAAACCCATTGTCTAATAAAGACACCAATTCAATTTAAAGTTTAGGGACACGAACCCCAATAAAGGCATAAGTCAATTTAATGTTTAGCAACTCAAACCCTTTTAGCCAATTAAACCACCAAGGTTACCTTTTAAATCATTACATGGACAACATATTTTTTACAAAACCCTTTACCAACCATTCGTATTCATTAGGCCAATGCCATAGTTCAAACACCATTAAAATGTGACTAGATTTTCTCTTCGACATTTTCACAAATATGTTGAGGGATACCATTATCAAGACCCAAACTAAGGTAAAAACCATCAAATTTAGGGTTACCCATGAACCATTGTTAAACCAAAATTATCAAGCACCCACATGTGCAAACCATCACAAAAAACATATATAAACACAATTAAAACTAAGAGTAAACAATACTCAACATTATGCAACAAAAACCTCAATATTGGTTTTCAAAACCACCATTTATGAATCATAATCAATGTTTAAAACACAAGATATTTGAGTGTTTAGAGAGTTTTAGGAGTGTTTGATCTTTCAAAAGTATGTTATGAGAGGCCAAAACATGTTATAAGACGTGGGGACTTAAGGGTTTTGGGGTGGAAAATGTTCGGAATACCCTCAACTTAAAAGCTGAAAACATGATCATAGGAGAGTACGACTACACCCAAATCGTACCCCAACATATGAGTGGTACCCACTACTCATACTCTAGGCATCAACTTTGACTCCAACACTATCAAACATATGAGTTCCTAGACCAACTTATATCCAATCATACGATTGGTAACCCCTAAACCATACTAGGCTAGTGATCTTAGCCGTATTTATATGTCCAAACACTGCTATTTACCCATGTTTGGATTTTTTTTAGGATAAAAAGAATGTTAAACATGTTGAATTGCTTGTTAAATTATGTATCATAGCTAACCATTGTGATTAAACAAAATAGGGTTGAACTCCCATGGATTTGAAAAAAAAATAGGATGCATATCATAATGAGGCAAAGGACATACAAATCAAAGGTAAAAACATATAGAGATGCATCAGAAGAAAGAAAATAGAGAAGAATACCAGTGACACGACGCGATCTCAATGCCTCGCTTCAATTGGTAATATTATGTGCCTTAGCAAAAATTTAAAGAATAATTTCCAGTGTATTGACGCGATGTCAATGCATCACGTTGATGCCCTAGTTTTTGACACTTAGCTGAATATTGAGGAGCAACTTCCAGTGAAATGATGTGATGTCAGCATGCCACGTCATGTGGTGACAAAATAGACTTAGCCAGATTTTAGAAGTGGAATTCCAGTGGAACAACATGATAAGGATGTGATGCATTGGGTGATACAACGTGATTTGTGATGTGTCACATCAAGAGTGTAGATATGGTGAAATTTTCCCTAGTATAAAAGGAACATGTGAGCACAATTACAGGGGGCAAGCATAGCAGTGGCAAAAAAACACAAAATTCTTTCTTTTAGGGTTCTTAATACTTCTTTTGAACTTCTTTACTTCAAGAATTATTTTAGGTATATTTAATTACTTATTTTGGATGTTGAATTCAAATATGAGTGGCTAAACACCCTTATTCTGGGGTTGAGGCCAAGAACATGATTACTCTTTTATATTCTTATCCATAGTTTCTTTTTGAATTATCATCTGGGTTGTTCTTAATTTCTTGAGCTTACTCTTTTGATGAGTGGCCACCATTAGAGTAAATTTATATTTCTATGTGCATCTGGGAGAAGAATCGTAGGATAGAACAAAGAAATTAAGGAGCATGGTTCTTATTCTTTTATAAAATAAGGGGTTTGAAGTAGCATCTTGGATAGGGATATACCTAAAAGCCTTGCTTGGTTCAATTACAAGAAGATAACTTTAAGAATCTAGAAGAATTATTGTATCTCTATGGGAGTTGTAGCTACAAAGTTCAATAGATAGAAGGTTTGAGGTCGGGAGACCAAGATCGCGGCATAACCCTTGCAAATCAACAACTCGATAATCAATTAGATTTTAATAAGAATAGAGAATTGAATAATTGTTCCAAATGCCTCAACCCTGGAATACTCATCATTACTGATTACAACCGTTGCTTGTTTTACTTTAGTTACCACTAGTTATTCACTATTTAATAATTTATATTTTTTATTCATAAATTCAAAATCATCTTGATACTCTCAAGAACTTAATATCTAATTATCTTAAATTAAAGATTGATTAAATTTTTAGTTTATTAGTCCTTGTGGGAATGATATCTGACTGTCTAAGTCTTTATACTGCTTGTAAGATCACGTACACTTGTGTGTGCGTAGGGACGCAATAAGTTTTTGGCGCCATTGTTTAGGACTAGTATAATTAGTGAATTTCTTAATTTTTGGTTTTTAATAATAAGTTTAAGTGTAACAACTTGATGTTAGTGGCTGAATTTGTATAAGTTTAGCTGAATACTGGACTGGCTTGAGATAGAAAGTTGGTAAAACCTTTTGAAGAACCAGAATTGATTTTTCATCAGAGGCTAAGAGCTCAATGTTTTATGCAATAGGGTCAGATGGCTGAAATACAAGATCCTAATATTGTTGATCCAAATGTTGGAAATGTTCCAGCTCCAGTTATTCCAGTCATTCCTGTTCAACTAGCCATAAGACCTGTTTATGAGGTGGCAATCCCACTTACAAACCATGTGACTAACAACATTCAAAATCCTAAGCCAGGAGGTCGATGGGAACTAAAACAAAATATAGTGTAGTTGTTGAATTCTGTTGGGCAATTTCATGGACTTTCACACGAGGATCTGCAACAGCACATACAGACCTTCTTGGAAATAAGTGATACATATATTTCTAAAGATATGAATACTGATTATGTCATATTAACACTCTTCCCTTTTAATCTAAATGGGGAAGCTAAGAGGTGGTTACATGCTGAACCACCACACTCGATCACTTTCTGGGAAGATTGTGCTCGGAAGTTCCTTATTCGATTCTTTCCATCCCAGAAAACTGCACGATTGAGGAGTGAGATCTTGAGTTTCAAATAAAAAGATGAAAAAAAAAATCTATACCAAGCTTGGGAGCGAATTAAAGGCATGCTAAAAAATTATCCTTATCACCATCAATCGAATGGTGTCTTGGTGCACACATTTATAGAAGGCCTTGAGTCGAATACAAAGATTCTCTTACATTCAGCAGCAGAAGGCCAAGCTTTGGAGAAAACTTATGAAGAATTGTATACACTCTTGAATCGAATCTCACAAGGGAATCCTGACTGGCGTGTAGACTTAAGGAGTGCTCTTAAGAGGGTAGTAGGGGTATTAAAAGTAGATCAGTTCACTATATTATAGGCACAGATTACAGTAATGCAAACTATATGACTACTCAGCTGAATAACCTAAAGTTGGGTGTGACACAACCAGTAGCCTTAGCAAATGCAGTTCAACAGGTATATTTATGGTGTGAAGTTTACAGAAGTGGTAAGCATAAAGTAGACGCATGTTCTATTAATCTAGATTCAGTCAACTATATGGGGAATGCAAATCGTCAGGGTCAATAGAATTTTGGCAACTTGTATAATCCCAATTAGAGAAACCACCCTAATTTCTCATGGGGTGGAAATCAGGCACAAATTACAAATTAGTACAAGGGAACAGTGGAAGAAAATCCATAGTCGGCTTAGAATAATCAGGTGACCGCTCAGAATAACAATGTGGAGGAGTTGATTAAGCAGTTTATCGCTCAACAAGCATAATTTACGGCAGACATAAAGACTTAACAGGCATAGTTTGCAGCTGAGTTAAAGAGTCAATAATTGCTTACACAACATTTAGAGTTACAGTTGGGGAAAATTCATGGATCACAGAATAAAAGGCCACAAGGAGCATTACCTAGCGATACAGAGGCCAATCTAAAGTAGGTAAATACAATTACAACAAGGAGTGGACTGCAAAATAAGGAGACAGTTCAGGAGCAAGACAATCCCGCAGTTATTAATAACAGTTTGAAAGATAATGTAGAGTTGGAAGTCAAGTAAACAGAGGCAAATGATAAAGTTCGTGTGGAAAAGAAAACTCTCCCCTTACCCTTTCCTCAAAGGGCAAGGAAACATCAAGAGAAAGCAAGTTATAAGAAGTTCTTAGATCTTTTAAAGCAGGTTTAAGTAAACCTTCCTCTTGTTGACATTCTGTAGAGTGTGCCAAAATATGAGAAATACTTGAAGGATATTGTTGCCAATAAAAACTAGTTGACCGAATATGTTACAGTTGCACTTACTCAAGAGTGCAAGTCTAAAATTCAAAATAAACTGCCCACGAAGTTGAAGGATATAGGTAGTTTCACCTTGCAGATTGCCATTGGATAGACTATTTGTGCACATGGATTGTGTGACTTGGGAGCTAGCATAAATCTCATGCCCATATTATGGTACCAAGATATAGGTCTTGGGAGTCCCAAACCCACGACTATTGTGTTGCATTTGGCAGATAGGTCCCTTGCTAGGCCAGATGGGATTATTGAAGATATGTTGGTGCAAATGGGATCTTTGATTTTCCTGATGGATTTTATGATTCTAAACTTTGAGGATGATCCTATTGTTCCATTTATTTTGGGATGAACCTTCTTAGAAATAGGACAGTCACTTATTGATGTGGCAGCTGGAACAATAACAATGCGAGAATATGATAAAATAGAAGTTTTTGATGAGTACAAAGCATTGAAAATACAAGCCATGTAGGAGGAGTTGTCATCTATATCAATTTTTTATTTTACTTCAGATTGGCATTTATTATTGTCTGATGATCTATTAGAGTGAGCTTTGATGGGTCATGATCTATATGGAGACGTACAAGCATTAGAATTGGTCTAGGTTATGAATTTGGAAGTCGTTCAGATAAAGAAAGTGTCGTTCAAGCCTTTGAATAGGCCAATTGGTCCATCGCCCAAGCCGCCAGTCGAAAAAGCTCCTAACTTGGAGCTTAAAGTTCTTCCTGTTTATTTACAATATATTTTTCTTAGTGATTAAGATGCCTTGCCTGTTATTTTTCTGCAGGATTATCAGACATATAGGTAAAGGAAACTCTAACGGTTTTAAAGAGAAGAAGGAAAGAGATTAGCTGGCAAATGTCTGATATTACAAGAATTAATCTAGTATTTTGTATGCACAACATTTATATGGAAGAGGGTTATAGACCTAAAGTGTAGCAAAAATGAAGGCTGAATCCTGTGATGAAGAAGGTGGTTAGAAAAGAAGTGATTAAGTGGCTGGATACTGGTATTGTCTACCTAATTTTCAATAGCAAATGGGTAAGTCCAGTGCAGTGTGTACCAAAGAAGGGGGGAATGACTGTAGTGACCAATGATGATGATGAGTTGATTCCCACACGTACGGTGACCGGTTGGAGGATCTATATTAATTATCGGATGTTGAATGAAGCGACTCAAAAAGATCACTATCCAATTCCCTTTATTGACTAAATATTGGATAGATTGGCGAGGGAAGAGTATTATTGTTTTCTGTATGGGTACTCTGGCTACAATCAGATAAGCATAGCACCGAAAAACCAAGAGAAGACCACTTTTACTTGTCCATACGATACATATGCATTTAGACATATGCTTTTCATCTTATGCAATGCACCTGCTTTTTTTAGATATGTATGATGGTGATATTCTCAGACATGGTGGAAGAATTTGTGGAGGTATTCATGGATGATTTCTCTGTGTATGGTAATTCTTTTGAAAAGTGCTTGCAGAATCTTGACAGAGTCCTAGATCAATGCGAAGAAATAAACCTGGTGCTGAATTGGGAGAAGTGCCACTTTATGGCTAAGAAAGGAATTATCCTAGGCCATAAATTTTCATGTAAAGGACTCAAAGTGGACAAGTCGAAGGTTGAAGTGATTGAAAAGTTGCCTCATACAGTCACAGTCAAAGAAGTGTAGAGCTTTCTTGGACATACAGGTTTCTATAGATGATTCATTCAAGATTTCTCAAAAATTGCAAGCCCAGTTTGCAAAAATTATTAGAGAAAGAAGCCAAGTTCAAGTTTGGGGCTGATTATCAGGAAGCTTTTGAAAAGTTTAAGAAGAAGTTGACTAAAGCACCTACTCTGATCCCACCAGATTGGGAATTACCTTTTGAGCTGATGTGTGATGCTAGTGACATTGCTGTGGGAGCAGTTTTGGGTTAGATAAAAGATAAAGTATTTCACTCCATCTACTATGCTAGCAAAGTGTTAAATGATGCTCAAGTTAACTATACGGTTACAGAGAAAGAGATGTTGGTAGTGGTGTATGCTTTTGATAAGTTTAGCTCCTACTTAGTTGGCACTAAGGTCATTGTTCATACTGATCATGCTGCCATTAAGTATGTTGTGAACAAAAAGGATGCAAAGCCATGACTGATTAGGTGGATTCTTTTATTGTAAGAATTTAATCTGGAGGTGCAAGATAGAAAGAGAACTAAAAATCAAGTTGTTGAACACTTAACACGGCTGGAGGATTGAGACCATATAGTGGATGACTTCTTTAGTATTAAGGAAGAGTTTCGTGATGAGAAGCTATTGTTGGTTTATGCAGGTGAGTTCCCATGGTATACGGATATTGTGAACTTGATAGCTTGTGAAGTGTATCCTCCTGATGCCACCACCCAACAAAGGAAAATATTACTTCATAATTCTCGTTGGTACATTTGGGATGAACTGAATCTCTTCAAGCAGGGTCCAGATGGAGTCATTTGTAGGTGTATCCCAGAGGCTAAATTTTTAAAAGTGCTACAAGAGTGCCACTCATCTCTATATGGTGGTCATTATAGGGGAGAGAGAATGATGAGAAAAGTGTTGCAATCAGGTTTTTCTGGCCTACTTTGTTTAGATATGAAGTTGCTTTCATAAAGAATTGTGATAAATATCAAAGGTTGGGTACCATATATAGGCGTCATGAGATGCCCCTCAACAATATTTTTGAAGTCGAGGTCTTTGATGTTTGAGGGATCAATTTTATGGCCTATTCCCACCTTCATAAGGTAATCTATACATTCTTGTAGCGGTTGACTATGTCTCTAAATAGGTGGAAGCTATGGCGAATCCGACCAACGATGCAAGAGCAGTGCTGAAATTTGTGAAGAAGAACATATTTTCCAGATTTGGTACACCAAGAGAAATAATTAGTGACGGAGGTACACATTTTATCAACACCTGGTTCAAAAATCTTTTTGCTAAGTATGGTGTGAGGCACAAGGTTTCCACTGCATACCATCCCAAACTAGGGACAGGTTGAGGTGTCAAATTGGGAGATTAAGTAAATACTTCAAAAGACCATGAATGGGCAGAGAAAAAATTGGGCGAAGAAGCTAGATGATGAACTTTGGGCCTATTGAATAGCTTACAAGATGCCCATTGGGATGTCTCCATATCTCTTGGTGTCATCTTCTTGTGGAGTTTGAACACCAAGCATATTGGGCGGTAAAGAAGCTAAACTTTGAGATGACTGTAGTAGGGGAGAAAAGGTTATTTCATGCTTACAAAAATGCCAAACTATACAAGGAGAAGACCAAAAGATTGCATGATAAGCAAATTCAAGAAAGAGTATTTGAACCCGGACAACGTGTGTTGTTGTTTAACTCACGGCTGAAGTTGTTTATGGGGAAATTGCGATCGAAATGGTCTGGACCTTTTGAGGTGGTGCGTATGACACCTCATGGAGTTGTAGAGTTGTGGAATAAAGAGAAGATATAGAAATTCCTTGTGAATGGACAACATGTAAAGCATTATTGGGCGGATCATCCAGATAAGCATGAGGAATCTATCACTTTTACTGATGAGTGATAATGAGTTGAGTCATGCCACGACGTAAAATAAGGAGCTATGTAGGAGAAAACCCACAAATGTAATGTAATAGGTAGTTTAAATTTTTAGTAGATGAAGACAAACAAAAAAGAAGAAAAATCCAAAAAATGAGTCATGCCACGATTGAAAATAAAGAGCTTGGTGGGAGGAAATCCACTTTTGCTTACATAATTTTGTTGTTTTCATTGATGTATAGGAATAAGAAATTAGGTAGAGATAAAAAAGATGGCGAACATGGGCTCGTGAGTACATAAATAGCTGATAAGTGGTGAAAAAGGTAAGGGGTAAGAAGAGATACTTAAGAATCTAAGAAATATGGCCTTAGAGAAATTTTTGGATGCAATTTCCAGAGGATCGATGCGATCTTGGCACGTAGCATCGATAGGCATAAATTTCATACTTAGAAAAAATTTTCAAGGCTATTTCCAGAGGATCAATGCAAACTTGATGCGTCTGCATCGTGTCTACTATCATTGTTGTGTCACATCTATAAATACCATACTTAACCATTTTCACTCCCCTCACCTAACCCGAGCTGCGCGCCGCCCCCTTTGCCCCCAAAACCCTAAATCACTCTTTAGTCAACTCTTGTCAAAAATTTCACAAGGTCTAAACTTCAACCTATTTTCTCAACTAAGACACGGTAAGTTTTCATTATACTATGAGCTTAAATTTTGAGAATCAAATGTTCTTAAATATTGCTATGAATTGTGTGATTTGAAACTTCGTTGATTTGAAATTTCAATCCCAAGGGATTTGGTTTCCATAAATTAAACTTAACCTGAATAGTAGTTGTTAAAATTATGTAGGATTGTTAGGAGATAATGGTGGTATGCTGCTGTTGTTAGTTTGACGCATTATTCATATGGGAAGTATGTGTATTCTGAAATGTAAAGAATAACTTCATTGATTTTGTAACTCTTAGAGTCGAGATGTAATTTGATTTTCTAATGATGTGTTTTGTTGAGCTACGTTTCACTGTCAATGAATTGGGATTTGTTGATTCACTACATGATAGAAATTGAGTGTGGGGTTGCACTGAAGTAGTATTGAGTATTTTAATAGGTGACGTGCGTTGATGACTAAATAGGGGCTTTTATGAGATTACTTTGATTGACATGATGCTATGCGCTGTGAGTTGAGGTAGTTTCTGTGTAGATGAACTATAAGTAGTCATAATGAGATAATTTTCTTTGTCACTTTCTTAAGATTAATCAATGTTGAATGACTAAAGTTGGATAACTGACCATGGACTTGTGAAATAAAAAAGGGAAGTCTGAGTACCCGAGTACATGAAAATTTTGTAGCAACTTGTGCTAGCAGCTAAGTGTGGGGTAACATTCACACTTAGTGGTAGCTAGTGTCGAAGGTGCTTGTTTTATATTTTTGTGGGTTATTGTACTGAATAGGTAAGATGTCTAGCAAGGGAAAGAGCACAGTTAAGACATCGGGGTCCGCACACAAGAGGAGTAGACAAGTTGATAGAGTACCAGCAGCTCCACAAGTTCCCAGGGGGCATTGCAGGTTCGAAATAAAAGCTATTGCTGAAGCGGGTAAAATGTGGTACTCGCAGCACAAGGAATCCAAATACTCAGTTGATCAGTTCATTAACCGGAGAACTTTATTAAAGGATTATCCTTCAATGGAGAGGAATATTAAGGATTAACATATGGGGTTTCTTTTTTAGCAACCCGGAGAATGTAATTTGAGCTTGTTAAGAGAATTTTATGCAAAGTGGAACCCAAGAGAGTCTAAAGTTGAGGTGCGTGGTCAGATGATCACTTTCACGGCAAACACTGTTAATGAGTTATTGGTGCACCTGCACCTTATACTGATCCCGAACCACTGAAGATGATTATAATCGAACCCTCATATCATGATATAGTCATCTCCTGTGCGGTAATAGATCTACGGCAAGGTGGATTTACCGTAAAGAGGGAGGTACGTATGTTTCGCTTCTATTTGCTCATTTTAACAGAAAGGCACGTCTATGGGCAAGAATTATCTATGCTTTCGTGGTTCATAGGAAACATATGACAGAGGTGACCGATAATTGTGTATGTTTGATTTATGCCTTAATGAGAGATAATGTGGATATTAATATTAGTTCTATTATTTTCTCGGCGATGAGAAAGGCATGATTTTTAGGAGGAAGAAGATATGGATTTGGTGGATTGCTGACTAGGTATTTGAAGCAATAGGGGGTGCCGGAAGAAGATGCAGATTATTTATCGCCTATCGGTGACGGGCTACTTGACATTTCTCATACAAAAAGGCCAGCTTCTTATGGGATAAATTTGACTATGCCTGAGTGTCACACTCGAAATGATAAGATTATGTCTTAGATGGGTTTACAAAGTTGTTGTAGGCGTCTAGGCGAGCAGTCACCCAACAGAAAATCCATAATGTAGAGTTGGATTATTTGTTAGGGCGTCATGCCAAGACCACGCTGCATATAGGTTATGATTTTGATGAGCTGGTGTATGATGATATCCCAACAGATGAGGAGAGGGTATAGCATACTTTGATAATGAGTCCGACGAAGAAGAACAGTCTGTTGATGATGATAACTCCGGTGATGATATTGGTGATGGTAATAATGCTGAAGTTGATGATGTGCTTGCCATGCTGACATTTGACTAAGAAGGGAGTATTACACCACCATGCTCTTTTTGCTAACATTGGGACAATGCTTGGTTTTCATGTAGGGTGGTCGATCTTCATCTTTATCTTCTTCTACATCTCTTCTATTTGACTATGTTGTGTTGGCTTGGTTGTATTAACAAAGAGTTTTTATTTGTTTTATGTTTTTGGATGTTTTGATAAATTTGTAAGTTAACAAGTATTGCCCTTTTTGGCAAGAATATTTTTGTTGGTCTATGTTAATGGTAGTATTTTATTTTTACCCTTTATGGTGCAATTTTAGATTACAGTAGTAAGACCCCAATTGCAACCATTGAGGAATGTACGTGTTGGAAATTTTTTTATGTGAAATCTCAATAGGTGTAATTGATTTGATTGTCTTAATATTGAATTTGATAAAGTACAAAAATCGGAGACCTTAAGGATCTGACTTGATTCTTAGCATGCACCGAGTGTGTGAGTAATTGTTTATATTCTGCATGTATGGGAATGACTAGAACTTGCCTGGTGTGTTTATAAAGCAAAATAAAGGGTGTGGGGAGTAGGAAGTGATTTAGGCATTTCTTTGTCAACTAGATTTTAAATACTTTATTTGCCTATCCTTATGCATATTCATAGTCAGCCCCATTGAGCCTATAGCCTAATTTCTTTGGTAGCCTCATATGTAGCCAAGTCCTGTTCTTTGGTAAGACCTTAATTTGATCCATATTTCCTAAACACTCTAATGCAAATAATGGAATAAGGGGGAATTTGAAATATAAAACAGGAAAAACGAGAAAGTGAAGCTATAAGAGAAGTAATTTGCGCATTTGTGTGTGATGGTTAGGAGTTAAAAAATACTCCTGCCAAAGTGATGGTGATGAAATTTGGGATTTAAAGAAAATCTAAAATGTAAGAGAAAATACTCCTGCCAAAGTGATGTTAATGTGCTTACGAAGATCTGGGCGGAACAATGGATGTGTAAAGATAATGGAGTGGAAAGTTTGGTTAAAAAAATATGATTTTGAATGAAGGTAGTTATGTATTAAAGTGCCTAGGTAGATTAGTTACTATTTCTAAAATGGTCCCTACCCGTCCTTTAGCCTGCATTACAACCATGAAAATACCTAATTGATCCTGCATTTCAACACCCGACGATTAGTGGAGTAATACACTAAGGGTAAGCCTGTGGTTCATTTCTGTATATGTGTGAATTCTTTGTTGAGAGTGAGTATTTGAAATTACATATTCCCATTCTGATTAAGATTGTTAAAGTATGAGTGATATAGGAAAACTTTCTTGCTGTGAGGGTGCATGCGGATAAAAGTTTGTATTACTTATTGAATTCCTAGTATCGTGTTTACATTAAATTTGCCAACAAATTGAATGCATTGTCGGATAATGAATTATGAAATAAAAGTTTATGTATCCAACACCAACATGATTCTTAGGTTGTGATTAAAAGGTTTGAGTATTGTGATGCTTGAAGTTTGTTCGAGGACGAACAAGGTTTTAAGTGTGGGGTGGTGATCTTGGGCGTATTTATAAGTCCAAACACTACTATTTACCCATGTTTAGACTTGTTTTGAGAATAAAAAGTATGTTAAACTTGTTGAATTGCTTGTTAAATTGTGTTTCGTAGCTAACCGATGTGATTAGAAAAATAGGGTTGATTTCCCATGGATTTGAAAAAAAATGGGATGCATATCATGATGAGGCAAGGACATGCAAATCGAAGGCAAAAAACATATGGAGATACACAATAAGAAAGAAAATGAAGAATAATACCAGTGACATGACGGGATCTCAATGTGTCACGTCAATTGGTAACATTATGTACCTTAGCAAAAATTTGAATAACAATTTCCAGTGCATCGACGCGAT
Organism: Capsicum annuum; assembly: GCF_002878395.1. Taxonomy (NCBI): domain Eukaryota; kingdom Viridiplantae; phylum Streptophyta; class Magnoliopsida; order Solanales; family Solanaceae; genus Capsicum; species Capsicum annuum. The sequence goes on along the minus strand of NC_061117.1, from coordinate 89,326,958 downwards.
GTCAACGCATCACGCCGATGCATGATTTTTCTGAGTTAGAAGGAATTCCATGTGTAACTTTCAGTGCATTAACATGATATTAACGCGTCGTGTCGATGCCTCAGTTTTTGATACTTAGCTGAATATTGAGGAGCAACTTCCAGTGAAACGACGCGATGTCTGTACGTCGCGTCGTGTGGTGACAAAATGGATTTAGCCTGATTTTAGAAGTGGAATTCCAGTGGAAAAATGCGATAAGGTCACGACGCGTTGGGTGATACAACATGATTTGTGATGCATCACATCAAGAGTATAGATTTGGTGAAATTTTCCCTAGTATAAAAGAAACACATGAGCATAATTACAGGAGGCAAGCATAGCAGCGACGAAAAAATACAAAATTCTTTCTTTTAGGGTTCTTAATAGTTCTTTTGAACTTCTTTACTTCAAGAATTATTTTGGGTATAATTAATTACTTATTTTGGATGTTGAATTCAAACTTGAGTGGCTAAACACCCTTATTCTGGGTTTGAGGCCAAGAACATGATTACTCTTTTATATTCTTATTCATAGTTTCTTTTTGGATTATCATCTGGGTTGTCTATTTTGATGAGTGGCACCATTAGAAAAATTCTATATTTCTATGTGCATCCGGGAGGAGAATCGTAGAATAGAATGAAGAAATTAAGGGGCAAGGTTCTTATCCTTTTATAAAACAAGGGGTTTGAATCAGCATCTAGTATAAGGATATACCTAGAAGTCCTTCTTGGTTTAATTACAAGAAGATAACTTTATGAAGCTAGAAGAATTGTTGTATCTCTATGGGAGTTATAGCTACAAGGTTCAATAGATAGAAGATTTGAGGTTGGAAGACCAAGATCATGGTGTAACCCTTGCGAATCAACAACTCGATAACCAATTAGACTATAATAAGAATAGAGAATTGAATGGTTGTTCGAAATGCCTCAACCCTGGAATCCTCATCATTACTGATTACAACCGTTGCTTGCTTTGCTCTAGTCACCACTAGTTATTCACTGTTTAATAATTTACATTTTTTATTCATAAATTCAAAATTATCTTGATACTCTCAAGCACTTAATATCTAATTGTCTTAAATTAAAGGTTGATTAAATTTCTAGTTTATTAGTCCTTGTGGGAACGATATCTGACTTTCTAAGTCTTTATACTACTTGTACGATCACGTACACTTGCGTGTGCGTAGGGACACAAAAAGTTTGTGGAGACACAGGACATCATATGATTTAGTACTATGACCTTCTTACCTTAGCTTACAACAAGTAAGATATCCACTCATACATTGGACAAAATACAACCAAAATCACACTAATCATCCTACGAGTTGAGGACCCTAAACTGTATCCATATCATACGACTAGTACCCATAAGTCGTATGATTTTCATTAAGCTCAAAATCAAAAAATTTCTAAGGGTCAAAACTAGGGTGTTTCAATTTTCTCCCACTTGGATCATTCATCCTCGAATGATGGGTAAAGGCAATCACAAGCATGAGTTAGCACATTATTACACGTCAAACTAACCTTTAACCAATTTAGAAAACAAAGACATAAAATAAGGATATTAAGAACAACACATACCTCAAGCATGAATTTTTGGAACAATGAACAAATATGGATACTTGGACTTCATGTCCTCTCCCACTTCCTAAGTAGCCTCCTCAACCTTATGGTTCCTCCAAAGAACCTTTACCGAAGCCACATCCTTCATCCGCAACCGATGGACTTGATGATCCAAGATCTCAATCGGGACTACTTCATAAGATAAGGAATCTCAGATACCCAACCCTTACAAAGGAATACCTGATGAAGGATCACCCACACATTTCTTCAACATAGAGACATAGAAAATCGGATGAATGGAGCTTAAACTAGGAGGCAACTCCAACTCATAAGAAACATTTCCAAGCCTCTTCAAAACCAAGTATTAGATGATATATCGAGGGCTTAACTTCCCCTTCTTACCAAACTGCATTACTCCTTTCATGGGCGATACCTTCAAGAATACCCAATCGCCAACCTTGGACTCTAGCTCCTTATGCCTCACATCCTCATAGGACTTTTGGAGACTTTAAGCAGCTTTCAATCTATCACGAATGATCTTCACCTTCTCCAAGTCTTAGTGAACCAAATCAAGGTCAAGCAACTTACCCTCACCAAGTTCATACCACCCAATAGGACAATGACATCTCCTACCATACAATGCCTCAATAGGAGCAATACCGATGCTAGAGTGGTAACTATTATTATAAGAAAATTTAATCAAAAGTAAATGGTCGAACAAACTACCACCATAGTCAATCACGCAAGCACGAAGCATATCTTCCAATGTCTGAATAGTCCTCTTTATTTTTCCATTCAACTACAGATGGAAAGCGGTACTAAGGCACACTTTAGTTCCCAAGCCTTTCTAAAATGGATTCCAAAAATGCATTGAGAATGGAGTACCATGATCCGAAATGATAGAAATAGGAGCACCATGAAACTTGACAATCTCCGCAAGATACAACTTAGCATAAATCTCTACCGAATAACTAGTCCTTATCGGTAAAAAGTGAGCGGGACTTGGTTATCCTATCAATAATGACCCAAATTGAATCATACTGATTTCGAGACCAAGGAAGACCAGCAAGGAATTTCATATTAATCACCTCCCACTTTTATTTAAGCAACTTAATCTCTTGATACAAACTTCTGGGTCTCATGTGCTCAACTTTTACTTGTTGACACACCATGCACTTAGCCATATGGCTAGCCACACCTCGCTTTATATTATTACACCAATAGAACTCCTTAAGATCATGATACATCTTTGCAGAACTAGGATAAATAGCATAATGAGATCCATGAGCTTCGTCCAAAATCATTTCCCTTAGTCCATCAACGTCGGGAACACATAACCTACCTTGGTACCTCAAGATACCATCACCACCAATCACAAAGTCAACAACCTTTTTCTAACCCACATTTCTCTTAATCTTCATCCAATCAGAATCCAACATTTTCTTTTCCTTTACTCAACAAGAAGAGACGACTGTGATACGTAATTCACGAACACACCACTATTTTCAGAGTCCATGAGACAAACTCTAATGATAGCCAAATGGTGAATGTCCTTCACCAATTCCCGCGTATCCTCATCCACATAATCTAGACTCCCCATGGATAACCCATTAAGAGCATCAACAACTATATTAGCTTTACCTAGATGGTAGTGAAGACTCATATCATAGTCTTTCAACAACTCAAGCCACTTTCTTTGCCTGAGATTTAACTCTTTCTGATAAAATACATACTATAGGCTCTTATGACCAGAAAAAATGTCAACATGAACCCCATAGAGATTGTGGCGCCAAATCTTTAACGCAAATACCACATCCAACAACTCCAAATCATGAGTAGGATCGTTCTTCTTATGAACTTTCAACTACCTAGAAGTATAAGCCACCACCCTACCATGTGGCATCAACATACAACGAAGCCCAACATGAGAAGCACCATAATACACTATGAATCCATCATTTCCCCCGAGCAAGGTCAAAACCATAGCTGAAGTCAACTTATCCTTCAACTTCTCAAAACTACCCTCGCATACATCAGACCACAAGAACTTGTCCTTTTTCTGGGTCAACTTAGTTAATGGGGTAGCTATGTAAAAAAACTTTTCACAAATCTCCTATAGTAATCGGCTAAATCCAAGAAGCTCCAAATATCGGTTGGAGTGGCAGGTCTAGGCCACTTCTTAACCACTACAACATCTGTGGATCCACCATGATCCCTTCACTAGAGATAACATAACCAAGAAAAGTCACAACCTTCAATCAAAAGCCTTACTTAGAGAGCTTGGCATACAAATATTGATCCTTCAAGGAATGCAACATAGCACGGTGGTGATCGACATGATCTGCCTCACTCTTAGAGTATACCAAAATATCATATATGGAGACAATGGTGAAAAATTCTAGAAACTGATAGAAGACTCTATTAATTAAATCCATAAATGTCGTTGGAGCATTGGTCAACCCAGAAGACATAACTAGGAGTCCATATTGACCATACCAGGTTTGGAATGCAGTCTTAGGGATATTCACCTCTCTAATCTTAAGCTGATGATAATCCAACCTTAGATAAATCTTAGATAAACACTCTAAACCTTGAAGTTGATCAAACAAATCATCAATCCTAGGAAAAGGATAGTTATTCTTTATGGTCACCTTATTTAGCTGACGATAATCCATACATATCCGAAGAGAGCCATCCTTCTTACACACGAACAACACAGGAGCACCCTAAAGAGACACACTAGGATGGATAAAACCCTTATCAAAGAGATCCTTCAATTACTTCTTAAGCTTTTCTAACTAGGCTGGAGCCATTATATAGGGAGGTATAGAGATAGGACGAGTGTCCAGAACAAAATTAATCCCAAAATCAATTTCCCTATCGGGAGAAATACCAGGAAGATTATCAGGAAATACCTCAAAAAACTCATTAACCACAGGAATAGATTATAGAAAAAGACCTTCCGAGTTAGAATCTTTAACCCAAACCAAATGATATAAACACCATTTGGAAATCAACTTTTGGGCTCTAATATATGAGATGAACCTCCCCTCAGGAACCAAAGAACCTCCTTCTTATTTAATGAATAGCCCATTTGGGAATTTAAACATGACCTTATGGGTCCTACAATCTAAGAAAGCATAACACGAGTGCAATAAATACATCCCAATATGACATCAAAGTCAACCATATCTAATTTAAATAGATCCACCAAAGTCTCTTTACTACCAACAAATATCACACCTCCCTATAGACTTTCTAGCAATAACAGAGTCAACTATTAGGGTAGAAACAAAAAAAGGTCTGAAATAGACTCAGGACCAAAACCAAAATGCATAGCCAAAATAGGGTCACATAAGAAAGAGTGGACCCTAGATCAAGTAGATAATACACATCATGGGAGAAAAGTTTCAACATACCCGTAAAGATATCGAGAGATGTCTTAGAATCCTTATGAAAAGTAAGTGCATATAACTATTTCTGGCCAGTGCCAATACCAGAAGCACAAACATGTGTAGAAGTAGCACCCTTTGGTGTAGGAGCAAATAAAGAGCCAAGAGGAGCCTTGTTAACCCCAAAAGCCATTCTAGCACGATAGTCATGCTATATATGACCAATCTAACCATAATTAAAACATCTGTCCTTTTTTTCCTAGATCCATGATGTGACCGTTCACAAAATCTACAAGAAGGGTGGGATGAAGCCGACTAAGACACACTAACTATATATTGGGCAACTTGTACCCGAGACCAACCATCATGCTGAGATCAATGATCACCCAACAACTTTGGGTAGGGAGCACTAAATATGAAGAAAGAACTAGAACCCCCCTCCCCCACTTCTTCTTTGGCCATTTACCACCATCTCTACTACTTTGCTTAGAAGGTATAAATTTCTTTCCCTGCTTCTCACTAAGCTCAACCTCCTTCCTCTTCTCTTCCTCCACCTACTGCATATATACAACCAACCTATATATATCTATATCCTTGATCAACAAGGCAACCTTACTCTCAAGGATCAACTTATGGGACAATATCAAAGCAAACTTATATATTCTAGCCCTCATGCTAGAAACCAACTCAGAAGCATACCTGAACAGTTGATGAAATTTCAAGGCATACTCCTTGATAGACATCCTACCTTGACTCAAATTCATAAACTCTTTAACCTTTGCCTCTCTCAACTCCTGAGCAAAGAAGTAGTCCAAAACACACTAGAGAAATCATCTTATAAGGCAAAACCAACATTCTCTCCCCTCGACTGTTCTCACTTTTCATACTACTGGTACACCATATTTTCAATTAATAAGCAGCAAATTCAACACCTTCAAATTTTGAAATATGCATGATACAAAATATTTTCTCTATTTCATCAATAAAACTTTGAGGATCCTCCTAAACCATTGTACCAATAAACATAGGAGGATGCAACCTTATGAATTGGCCAACCCTTGTGTCCTCAAAAGATGGAGTAACAGGAATACCATGCTTAGACTGAGATGCTACCAACTGAGTCAACAGATTAATAGAGTAACAAAACTCAGCATTAGTAGCCTCTCCTTGAGGCAACTGAGTATAAGTATCTCCCTCAGAAGTAGGATTAGTAGGGACAGGTGGAATCCTATGAGGATAGTCAAATACAATGACTCTTGCCCAAGTCTAGACTCCAAAGGTAGAGCGTGTCCTATCAACATTATCCCCAATTGGAATAGAGTTATTTTCATGAACATCAGATCTTTTTAGAGGCATGATCTGAAAGATAAGCAAACAAAAATTAGAAGAATTCAAGACCTTAGACTCTATAGCTCAAAATAAGACAACAAAAAAGTGAAACATTCTTAAATGTCTCATAGCCTCTCCCTTATAAGTGTGGCGTGCTACAAACCCATAAAAGATACTCTACTAGACTCTGATACCAACCTGACACGACCTGAACTAGGGCCTTGTTGTAATGGAAATTCCAAGTACAATAAGGACCGTAGATCACCCCCAATACCTAACCCAATCAAACATCAAACCATAAAATAATAACCAAATTAATAACCATTCCATAATATGCCCAAGTCCATAATTTTTTCAAACAAAGCCTCTATAACCAAACAAGAATATCCAGCCATGACATACCTTCGACCATAGCTAAAATCAATATCCAAGTCTAAAAAAATAAAGACATAAGAAAAATCAAAGCAAGAAATAAAGCCTTTCAAAGTATAAAAGCTTACCACTTTAAGTCAACACAAGCTATTCCCATATCTAAGTCACTGAGAAGGAGGTATGATAGTATGACCAACACCTGCATAGCATAGGGATACAACATTGAAGAGGGTTAGCAGTTGGAGCGCTAGCATATAACTCAAGGATAAGGATAATATAATGCCAACAATTCAAATCTAATCAACCAATGCATATAACCAATACAATATATACATATAAATATATACCATGTTGGGATAGGGAACAAAATTAGCATGAACTTAAAATCATTAACCTAGGCTGTGTAACATAACCGTCAAGGCACCCAGGGGCTATATGGGTCAACCTCTCCCCTAGATGGAAAGGCCTCAGTACGCGTAGCTGTACAAACCAGAGAATATCCATAATTATATATGCCTATATAGGGGACTCGAACCACCCGACATTATTAAGATGACTTAAGTAGCAATACATATATTATGGACGACTCAGACCTCCCATTTATATATTCATTGGGGGGACTCAAACCACTCGGCCATTAAGACACTCGCACCAGCTAGCGCAGTTTCTAGTGTTAGTCCTTCAGACTCTACTTTCACAGCTCGGTTACACATACCTTTTTAAATTCCAATTTAACACCACTTTTCACATGCATAATTATTAAGCTATTTACTTACCAAAGGCACTTTGTTGGTATCATCATACCAACACCACTTGCAAGCATACCACATTCCATTAAAATTATCAATCAACCAATCATTCATTTGACTTTAGGACTCGAACCCACTGTCTAAAAAATACACCAATTCAATTCAAAGTTTAGGGACTCAAACCCATTATCTAATAAAGACATAAGTCAATTTAATATTTTGTAATCAAATTATTTTATCCAATTAAACCACCAAGGTTACTGTTTAAATCATTACATGGCCAACAAGGCCTTTACAAACCATTCACCAACCATTCGTATTAATTAGGCCAATGCCTTAGTTCAAATACCATTACTTTAAAAACCATTAACATGTGACTAGTTTATTCTCTTAGATATTTTCACAAATATATTGAGGGTATACCGTTATCAAGACCCAAACCAAGGTAAGAACTATCAAGTTTAGGGTTAACCTTGACCCATATGTTAAACCACAATTACCAAGCACCCACTTACCATCACAAAAAATATGTATAGATATAATTTAAACCAAATGTAAACAATACTCAATATTATGCAACAAAACCCTCAACATTGGGTTTTAAAGCCACCATTTATGAGTCATACTCAATGTTTAAAACATATGATATTTGAGATCTAACAATGAGGAAAGAGTCACATGCCTTATTCATGAATATTCATGAAAGAAACTTGACCTTTGAGCCTCTAGATGAATACTTAAGAAAAACCCTAGTCCAATCTTCAAGAGAGAGTTTTAGGAGTGCTTGATCTTTCAAAAGTGTGTTATGCGAGGCCACAAAATGATATAAGACATGGGGACTTAAGGGTTTTGGGGTGGGAAATATCCGAAATACCCCTAGCTTAAAAACTAAAAATATGATTGCATGAGGGTACAACTATACCACCCAAAACATACCCCAACATATGAGTGATAACCACCACTCATACCCTAGGCATCAACTTAGCCTCCAACACTACCAACATACCAGTTCTTAGACCAACTCATATCCAATCATATGATTGGTACCCCCTAAATCGTACCCTAGGTAGAATCCTCTAGGATAGAAACATGACATCAGATAATTTAGTACTATACCCCTCGTACCCTATCTTATGAAAAGTAAAATGTTTAATCGTACCTTGGACAAAATATATCCCAAACCACACGGGTCATCCTATAAGTTAAGGACCCTAAACTATACCCATATCATATGACTAGTACCCATAAGTCGTATGATGTCCAATGAGCTCAAAATCAAGAATTTTCTAAGGGAAAAAACTAGGGTGTTTCACCCAATCTTAGGCTAGTAGGTCCAAATCAGCATCGTCCTACCTTTCTTATAGATTTTATGGTTAATAACCCCATAGTCAATATAACAAGGGGTGGAACTGATGTTTTATTTGTGGTCAGATTTGGCATATTCAATAGGATTGTCCCTGTAGAGTTGCTTCTAGGGAAAACAAGGCTCCTATTGCTTCTTCTTTATCTCCTGTACCAAAGGGTGCCACTTTTGGCTTCGACACTGGTCGGAACTGTCTTTATGGTCTCACTAGTTTTCAGGAGTCCGAGGTACCTCCAAATGTCATTACTGGTATGTTAAAACTCTTTTCCCATGATGTGTATTATTTAATTTATCTAGGGTCTATTTTCTCTTATGTAACCCCATTTATAGTTGTGTTTTTTCATTTTTATCTTGATATCTATCTGACCCTTCTTCTATTTCTACCCTGGTGGGAGACTTTATGGTTGTTAGAAGAGTCTATAGTGTGTAGTATCTTCTGTTAATAAAGAGACTATGGTAGATTTGACAGAGTCAGACATGGTTGACTTTGATATTATTTTGGGAATGGATTAGTTACACTGGTATAATGCTTCTTTAGACTGTTAAACCAGTAAGGTCATGTTTAAATTTCCTAATGGGTCTATGGTTGAATAAGAGGTAGTTATTTAGTGCCTAAGGGGAGGTTCATATTATATCTTAGAGCCTGGAGGTTAATCTCCAAAGGTTGCCTCTATTATTTGGTCTGGGTTAAAGACTCCAAATTGGAGGGCCTTTCTTATATTTTGGTCCTGTGGTAAATGAGTTTCCTAAAGTCTTGCATGATGATCTACCTGGTTTCCCTCCTAATAGAGAGGTTGATTTTGGTATGGACCTTGTTCCAAACACTCGTCCTATTTTTATTCCTCTTTATAGAATGGTTCTAGCAGAGTTGAAGAAACTCAAGGAGTAGTTGAAAGACCTCTTAGACAAGGGTTTCATCCATCTTAGTGTATCTCTATAGAGTACACCTATATATCTTGTTTGTACATAAGAAGGATGGTTCTTTTCATATGTGCATTAACTACCGACAATTGAACAAGGTGACAGTAAAGAATAAGTATCTACTTTCAAGAATTGATGATATCTTTGTTCAGCTTCAAGGTGCCAAATTCTTCTCTAAGATCGATCTTTGGTCTGGGTATCATCATTTAAAGGTTAGGGAGTTGGATATCCCTAAGATAGATTTTCGTACTTGGTATGGGCATTTTGAGTTCTTGGTGATGTTATTTGTCTTGCCAATTTGCTTGCAACATTCATGTACTTAATGAATAGGGTCTTCTATCAGTTTTTGGATCTTTTTATAATTATTTTAATTGACGACATCTTAGTGTACTCTAAGAGTAAGGAGAATCATGTCAATAACCTCTGCCTTGTGTTGCAAACCCAGAAGGATTAGCAGATGTATGCTAACTTCTCTAAATATGATTTTTAGTTGAATATTATGACTTATCTAGGTCATGTTATATCTATTAAGGGAATTATGATGGATCCTCAGAAAGTTGTTGTGGTTAAGAAGTGGCCTAGACCTAGGACTCCAATCGATATTTGGATCTTCTTGGGTTTAGCTGATTAATATAGGAGGTTCATGGAAAGTTTTTCTTCTATTGTTGCTTCATTGACCAACTTGACTCAAAAAAAGGTGAAGTTCTCATGATCTGATGTTTGCGAGGGTAGTTTTGAGAAGCTAAATGATAAGTTTCTTTCATCTTCGGTCTTGATTCTACCAGAGGGTATCGGGGGTTTTGTTGTCTATTATGATGCATACCAAGTTGGTTTATGTTATGTGTTGATGCAGCTTGGCAAGGTGGTTTCTTAGTCCTCTAGACAGTTGAAGGTTCATAAGAAGAATTATCTAACTCATGACTTAGAGCTTTTGGTTATGGTATTTGCATTGAAAATCTGGTTACACTACCTATATGGAGTGCATGTTGATATCTTTTCAACCATAAGAGCCTACAGTATATGTTTACTCAAAAAGAGTTTAATTTCAGGCAAAGGAGGTGGCTTGAGTTGTTGAAGGACTATTATATGAATCTTCACTACCGCCTAAGTAAGGCTAATATGGTTGTTGATACTCTTAACAGGTTGTGCATAGAAATCTTGTCGCATGTGGATAAGGATAAGTTAGAATTAGTAAAGGCTATTCACCATTTAGCTAACCTTAGAGTTCATCTCTTGGACTCTAAGGATGGTGGTGGGTTGGGTAACAGGTGTTGAAATTATCTCTTAGTTATAAAAGAATATAGAAACAGGTATTAAACTCTCTCTTGATGAAAATCAAGTATGATGTGGGTAAGCAGAAGGTGATGGCCTTCAAGATCGGTGGTGATGGGGTCTTTATGGTACCAAGGAAGGTTGTGTGTTCCTGATATTGATGGGTTGTGAGGCAAGATTTTAGCTGAGGCCCATAAATCATGGTATATGATTCATCCCATTTTTACAAAGATGTATAGTGATCTCAAGGAACTATATTGCTGGAATAATATAAAGTGAGATATAGCCAACTTTGTGGCTAAGTGTATCGTGTGTCAGAAAGTAAAGGTGGAGCACATTAGGCCCGGTGGGCTACTCTAAGAAATTGAAATATCGGTGTGGTAGTGGGGGGTAATATAATGGACTTCATTATTGGCCCTTTGCAGTTATGGAATCAGTGTGACTTATTTGGGTCATCGTTGATAGGATGACTAAGTCTGCTCACGTCTTACCAGTAAGGACTACTTATTTTGCTGAGGACTATGCAAAGTTGTTCCTTCAGGAGGTTATAAGCTTGTATGGTGAACTTGTCTCGATTATTTTAGATTGTGGTACTCAGTTCTATCACATTTTTGGTGCTTTTTTTAGCGTGGTTTAGGGATTAAAGTGAGCCTTAGCACAACCTTTCACCCACAGACAGATGGGCAAGCGAAAAAAACCATTCAGAATTTGGAAGATATGTTGCGAGTTTGCATAATCAGTTTTGGTGGTAGTTGGTATGACCACTTGCCTCTCATTGAATTTGCCTATTACAATAGTTACCATTCTAGCATTGGTATGGCTCTATTTGAGGCATTGTATGGTAGGAGGTGTAGATCTCCTATTAGGTTATTTGAGGTTAGTAAGGTAGAGATGTTTGGATCGGATTTGGTTCACCAAGCTATGGTGAAGGTAAAGGTGACTCGGCATAAGCTTAGGACCGCCCAAAGTCACCAAAAGTCCTATGCGACCATAAGGTGAATAAAGTTGGAGTTTGAGGTTGGATATTGGGTGTTCTTAAAGGTGTTTCCCATAAAGGGATTAATGGAGTTTGGAAAGAAGGGAAAGCTCAGTCCCCGATATGTTGGCTCATACTTGGTTTTAAGAAGGCTTGGTAATGTTACATATGAATTGGATTTGCCTTCTAGTATGAGTTCCATTCATTCGGTATTCCAAGTGTCCATGCTGCAAAAATTCATGGGTGATCCTTCATTGGTTTTTCCCTTGGAGAACATTGGTATTTTGGATTCCTTGTCCGAAGATGAGGGACTGGTGAGGATCTTAGATCGCTAAGTTCATCGATTGTGAATGAAAGATATGGCTTCAGTAAAGGTTCTATGGCGGAACCAAAAGTATGAGGAATCTACTTAGGAAGCTGAGGAGGACATAAAGTCCAAGTATCCATTCCTATTCCCTTTTCCATAAATTCGTGCTTAAGGTATGTGTGTATTTTTAACATTTTTGTTTTCTAACTTTGTTAAAGGAAAGATTGATTTCCTTGGCATCTTTGTTTTCTAATATAGTTAAAGGTAAAAATAGACTTTTTTGGGATTTAATAGTGCTAGTCAATGCCTTGTCCCATCATTCGAGGATGAATGATCCTGAGCTTTAGGCTCTCTACCCTTCTTGTTTCTCACACCATGAGTCGTATGGTGTTGTTACAAGAGTGGTGACCCTAGTCGTAAGTTAACCTGTGCATTATTGGCCAAGTTTTTTTTAGTTATGAGAGACTCCTCATAAGTCATATGATCATGTGATGAGTGGTTAGGAGTCAGTCATATGTTGTCTAGTGTATAAGCCCGTAGTGTTCTGTGGTGGTCATGACTAGACAATACTAGTCGTATGGTCTGGTGACGACTGGGGAAAAGAAGTAGCAAGTTGGACAGTGTGTGGTGTCCAATTTTCTGTCTTAGTAATGAATCAATGTTAAGATTCATATGTTGTGTTGACAACGCAATGGCTTGACTTGTAGCCACCTGTGGACTTCTTGCAACTTTTAAGTTGAGGGTGTTTAATACATTTCCCACCCTAAGCCCTTAAGACCCCACATCTTATAACATGAGAATGCGGGTGCATAGGAATTATGGTTTAACAAATGGCTCATGTTTAACCCTAAATTTGTTGGTTTTGGCTTTTATAATGGTGTACCCTCAACTTATTTATGAAAATGTCAATGAGAATAATCTTGTCACATGTTGTATTGTGTTTTGAATTAAGGCATTGGCCTACAATGCTAATGATTGGTAAGTGGTTTATGAATTTTTTATTGGTAATAGTGGTTATGGCATGTTGTATGCTTGCGAGTGGGGTTGATATGACGATACCGACGGGATGCCTTTGGTAAGTAATTAGATTAATGGTTTTTTATGTGAAATAAATGTTTTAATTTGGGCTTTAAAGTGGGATATGTATTTAGACTGTGTGAGTGGAGTCTGAAGGGCTAACACTGGAAACCGCAATAGCCAATGCAGGTGTCTATATGACCGAGAAGTTTGAATCCTCGAATGAATATATGAGAAGGAGGTTTGAGTCCCCCATATTATATACATTGGTGATTAAGTCACCTTGATTATGCTGGGAGGTTTGAGTTCCCCATAAAGGCATATACAGACATGGATATTCTTTAGTTCGTGCGGTTACATGCACTGAGGGCCATTCCATATAGGTGAGAGCTGGGCCTATATAGCCCGTGGGTGCCTTGTTATATATGATGGTTATCCTACACAACCTAGGTTAAGGTTTTCAAAGTTCATGCTAAGCCTTGTTCTCTAATCCAGTATGTCATATTATATATATGTATATGTATTTCATATGATACTATGCTTTTGATGTTGCACTAGTATTGAACTATTATCATGACATTATTTTGTTTCTCTATCCCTGAGTTACATGCTAGCGCTCTAACCGCTAACCGTCTTTGGACCCTGTAACCCCATGCGATGAAGGCACCAAAACTTCTTTGATTTTTCCTGCGTAGTGATCAGGTGCTTGAGTCAGTTCATGAGTTGACATTGAAGTGGTGAGATTCCATTCTTCGTAAGTCTTCATTTCAAGATCCTTATTTCCTATTCCTTAGACCTTGTTTAAACTTTGCTTTGGCTACTAACGGGGGCATGTCCCGAAATTTAATTGATTTTGATTTTGTAGAGGCTTTGTTGGACTACTGTGGACTAGGGTGGTTTAGTTGGTTGTTTGGTGATGGACGGTTGTCCGATTTTTGGTGGTTGGTATAGACTTATCATGAATTGTTATTAGTTTTTATTCTACGATATCTTATTATATGTTTGAAATTCATTCGACACTTGTGGTTATTGTGCTGGTTAGGCTATATGAAGGGGTGATCTCCTATCCACGTGGGACCTGAGATACCCGTCACGATCTGGCCCTGGTTCGGGTCATGACATTTTCCTATGCATACTCACTAGATACCAGGGTATGCTTGCATGTATACCAATTTTGTTTCTTGTATATTAGTTCATTTTTGGACTTTGATGGGGCTTGACTCGATGAAGGTTAGGTTTAATCCAATGGAATAAGAGAGATGGGAGTCTGATGGGCTCAATGAGGGATTTTAATACAAAGGAAAAAGTAAGTGCTAGCATATGAATACAAAGCATTTACACATTCAAATTGAAAGTATTCATATCTTCAAATCAAAAAATCTTGATATCTAAAGTTTCCAAAACAAATAACACAAACAATACCTCATTGTTAATCATGATATATTGGAAATTACTTAAATGTAAAGTTTACGCTAAGAATATGTTCAACAAGGTAGTCCATATTGCAGAGAAACAAATCATCACGTCTATCCTAAAAAATATAACATAGAGGAAATAATTTTTTATGAGATCTAGGAAAGGACACCTCTTTAACAAGACTCTTACATGCTGAAATAGTCAAGTATCAGTTGTGAAATGTGTTAGCCGAAGCCATTTCACAACCATTCTATAGTCACAAATTCAAAGAAACAGACAAGGCCCTTTAATCTTAATTCGTGGAGGACTGGGCAATAGACACACTGGAGTCTTATTATTAAACAAAATTAATTCAAAGTACTAATTATGTTGTAACCTTCCTCTAGTCCTACTTTAAGCATGATAAAACATAGTTAAATCATGTGCATATGAGTGATACGAGACCAACTAGTCCTAATGTAATGTCCATTATTAGCTAGTAACAAGAATGAAAACTAACTCACATTTTAAACTACAATTCAACATTTTTTAGAAAAATATATGTATGTATATATATATATATATATATATATATATATATATATATATATATCTTTATATTCTTTTCTCTGTGTGATACATCTATTTAGGACCAAATTTGTTAGCAATGAACATAATATCAGGGACAAATTTGGCTGGAGAAACCACAATTCACACAATTCAAAATCCAGTACAGATAAATCACCTAAATGATCAAAAAATTTCATAACTAAAGAAGGAGGATTTACCTTTAGATCCTTACTATACCATTCCAGTAATCAAACGAACACCACAAAAAGTTATACACACCAAATCATACTCAAACTAATATTCCAAATTAAATAAAATCAAACAAACAATGAGTAATTAAGATGAGAATAAGGGGAGTATTACCTTTTTATATGCAGGAACCAGGACGACGAGTTGATAAAGATTTCAACTTTCAACTTTAAACAAGTGCGAATAATAAAGACAGTTAGGACAGAGTAAGTACATTAAAGAAAAAATGCTAGAGCAAAAGGGATAAGAAAATAGATGAATAGAGAGTTATTTTAACTTAGAATTCAAAACTATCAAGGGCCTATAAGAAATCAAATTTTGAATTTTGAATTCCCAAGCCTTGAATAGAAAAGATTAAATGGAGTAGAAAAAATGTGACAAAGGGGATGGGTCACCTGCTCCACCGCTGACTTTGAGGGAGATAGATTTTGGAAGGAAGAAAATTTGGTGGATTAAAATAAAAATTCATGAATTTTGTGAGATTTTTGCAGGGATAAGGTTGGTAGGTTTGTGAGTTTGTCAAGTCATTTGTTGTTTGTTGCATTTGAAGCAAGAAGAAGAAGACGTGTGATGTGTTTTCTGGAAAAAGAAAAATAAAAGTAAATAGGCATGTGAGTTCTAAGGTTTGAGTGAATTAGGAGGATTTAATGGGATTCAGGATGGGTTAATAGGAAATTGGGCCTTTTTTGGATGAAATTGGTGGTCCATTAGGAATCAAATTAAAAGATGAAGATCCCTTTAAATTATAGCCAAAATAGTAAAAATATTAATTTAAGATAAACTAATTCAGATTAATAACTGAGTCTCTCCTAATTCCAACAATTTAAACAATCATTTTGATATGACATTAAATTATAAAATATTAATTTACAATCTAATTTTCAATTGTAATCTCTTTTTTTCTAAGAAAATAGAGATTTAGTTAATTCGACAATGATTTAGGAAAAAAGTTACTTTTCAAATATTTATTGAAATTGAGGAAAATAATATACATCTATATATTATGCTTATACAAATATATATCTTATTCTTGGAAAATAGTGAAATGCCTTTAAATTGGCTTTGAAAATACTTCCTTACTTTTGAAAAACAATTATCTTTAACTGTTTAAATTGAGAGGCTCAATATTTAATTAGACTGGGAAGGGTTAAAATTGGATGTCAACAACTGCCCCTCCCTTTGGGTAAAGTCGATGCAAGAGATCCTAGGCAAAGGCAATTGACAGACTCAATTATGTGTAATTACTGATTTGTTTCTCAGAAACTAATTGCTTTTTGAAAGTAATATAAAGGAATCATGGTCGAACCCTAGTATAGAGTTTCCTACATATCTCAGTTACTTGAGAATTCAGGCCACTCGTATCTCAAGTCACTTAATTTTAGGCACAAATTTCAAAGAATCCAAAAGTTATCCTGATCTTATATTTTGAAGAGACTAAAAAACTAGGGAATACGAGGAGAGGGGGTTTCAAAATACATTTGAGTTTTCAACATAGAGCCTACATATCCTAAGATTATCATACTACTTATAGTTTGACTCAATCAGTAAAAAAGACGGTCTTGTATGCTAAGAAGACCTTTGGCACAAGATAGCTGACAAAAGAGTGGAGTTATAAGAAAAAAGGCTTGTAATCATCTCAATCATGTATGTGGAGACATCACATCCATATATAAAAAATACATGGACGTAATTTTTGATGCTCTAGGTGCATCATCACTCGAATTTAAAGAAGGGTAATTACTTTCAATGTGAGTTTAGAATAACCCTGGATACAAAGATGAAATTAAAGGTAAAGAAAAACCACATACCTTTTGATAGGGGTGTTATTTGATTAAAGTGGAATTCGACCCTCAACTTGTATCTAAAGAGTTTGATATTCAAAAAAGTTCAAAATTGTGTTGTTCCCTTTTGGAATCATCTGCACATGTGGCTTTGGTTTGAGAATTTCACCCACAGATGTTCTCGACACCACGTTGAAACAATATAGTTAGTAGTAAAAGTAAATTAATATGGAGAAATACTTTTTTTTACCGCAACTCCATGTTATGTTACATCCCTTTTAGTGCAGCCTGTATTATACTGTATCGGTGATATTTTTTTTGATAACTTGTTGATTTACTAGACGATCATTTTCTTGGATTGACCTTCGAGTGGGTTTGAGTTCTAAGAAGTGATTTCATCTTTTTCTATTCCTATTTGGAAGATAAGATTTTCCTCAATAATATAGACACCACAACTTCTTGGCTGTTGAATATGATGTCCTTCCTGGCATTGCATCTTTATCAAAATGGGGTGGCCTTCTTAGTTACCAATGACATTTTAAAGAAAATAATCTCTGCAACTATGTAGATTTCTGTTTGATATAATAACGTTCTTATTTACCCATAATTCTTTTCATATTCGATGTGGTAGACTTTATGGCTACCATTGATGAATTTCCACGTATATGTCCTTGGGTAAGTCTCGCACATCCTTCGTATCAATGTGAATTACATTACAAGAAAAACAACCTATAAGGAAGGGAAATTTGGTCCCAAAAAGTCCAAATCTTGTCCCAATTGGTCATTTAGGATGGAAAAAAATTGGTCGCATCCTGTCCTAATAGGCTCCGATGCAAAATATCAATAGTGACGAGTGTAATGAGCTGGTCCTTAAAATCTGTTTGAGACGGAAAAAGAACTAGTCATAATTATCTTTTATAGATGTTATATCTTATCCCAAATAGGCTTACTACCTGGTCGTAAACCTCTTTTTTACCAACAATTAACTGGTCCTAAATTACCTTTTAGGGACGAGAAATACTTGGTCCTATTTATCCTTTAGAGAAGAGCAAAATTCATTTCCTAGGTCAACCTTTAAGGACGAGAAGCATCCTAGTCCTAGACCAATTATTAAAGATGAGGGACATTCTAGTCCTAGATCAACCTTTAAAGATGAGCAACATCTCTAGTCCTAGATGAACATTTAAAGTCGAACAATATTTCTAGTCTCTAATTGATCACAAATGAACCTAGAGTTTGACATCACAAAATAATAAATTTCATCATATAAATATGAAATTTCTATGGAGAATCTCGATACAAACCATGATATAATTAGAGACCAGAAAATTTTGTTAACATCCCATGATAGTAATTTCACTATTTGTTTCACAAGAAACTGAGTTGACATCCCGATCGAGCTAGAGTATGATATTAATTTTTTCATAACATTTGAATACATAGCAAAATAACAATGAGTTTGTGCATCTTCAAAGCTTGCATCTTGGCTTGTCTTCAATCTTCAGAATCTATAAATGTAAGATTTTGAAAAAATGATAAAATACCTAATGTTAAAATATAATAATCTATGCAAAGTTTACAAAATAATTAGTTAAACCTCTCACCCCAAAAGTAGTCTAAATGTTATCTTGAAATATCAACGAACGCTGTAACAAAATAAGAAAAACTAATTAGAAAAGCTTTGAGATGCATTAACAAAACTAATTATACATGAGTTTCTATAATTACCACAAACAGAGTAAAAGTTCTCCAACAAGTAACTGTTACTAATAACTTGGACTAATGACACACATAAAAAAAGAAGATAAGTTACAAGAATATGTTACAACAAGTTAAATGTATTAATAATGTAAAAAAATTACATTATTTGTATATAAAAGTTAATTTAATCTAAAATCCTTAGATGGGAAACTCTTGTGCACCCTAAATTCTACACATGATCTGACTGTAATTAGCTTGGTTACTATCATATACTAAATTCCTAATTCTAGCTCCCATTGTGTTTCATTAATCATTATCAAGTCTGGCTAACTTGGAGAGTCTTAATGCTTACAACAACAATTTTTCAGCCTTCTTGCCTATTGGGTGGCTATTATTTCTATAGAAGAATCCTAGAGAGTTATGGGGATTTTACTTGGTTGGAGTACTTATCACTTGCTGTAAATGACTTGCATAGAAGAATCACTAGAGCCTTAGGGAATTTCATAAAAGCACGTCATAGAAATAAATGGAGTCTAGAGGAAAAGGGTGATGATAGTAACAAGCAGGAGACTTTAGATACAGCTTCAAAGCTAGCGTTGTAGGTGTTTGGTTGGAAATTTTTCCTTGTGGTGAAATCCCTACTCAAAATGACGTGAGGAAATGGTCTCAAAAGGTGTGGAAAGGAATCCAAATTCTACAAATGTACGATATAAACAAAAATCGATTCTTGTTTAAATTCATAGTAGAAAAGATACTGAACATGTCTTCATGGGTATCTAGAGCATAAAAGGAAAAAAACTGAGGCTTGAATAATGGAATCCTCTATTGAGAGATTTTTCAAAAAAAGGTAAACTCGGATGGTTTTGGATTCGAGTGCATGGACTACTTCTTCAAACGTGGTCTTCCAGCACCATGAAGTTCATTGGAGATAAATGTGGCGACTAGCTGGAAAACGATAATGAATCTAAGTTGAAAAAACACATTTGATGGACTTTGTATTTTAGTTGGAGGACCTAGAAAGCAGATTTCATCTTTTGTGGAGATTTCAAATGGCAAGTGGATTTTGTCCTTACCAATGTGGGTTGAGTCACCGGTGAAACATAGATGAAAGAGAGTAGATGTTCTTGATAGTCTAGATAGCATACATGTGCCAGTAGAGAAAGATGACAACTTTAGTCGAAAATGAAAAGAAGACATGTTAGAACAAGGAAGAAACAAAAAGATTTTCACATAGCTTCCAGGTGCTTTTTGTGTTGTGAGACGAGAAAGAAACAACCAACTTTTTCTCCATTGTTCACTGCATAAATTTGGTTTCTTTTCCTTAACTTAATAGAAGTGAAGTGGGTAATGCTTGAACACACACCAAATTTGTTAAGTTGTTGGGTTCGGAGAGGGGCCAGCAGGAATCAAAAGAAGTGGTAAAGATTAATTGTTTGTTGTATTTGGTGAACAATATTGGTGGAGAGAAATGGAAGAAGATGCTATGAAGACAGGACAAATACCATTCAGAAGGTCAAACTAAATAGGGCATAGGATCTCTAACAACCAAAGTATTGGGAATAATTTACTTTCAGTGAAACCTCTTTTTATTGATAATAAACAATCGACTTTAAACATCAAAATTAATATTCTTCAATAACTCCGTGGTCAGTTAATAACTTCAGAAAAAATAGAACCTCGACAAGGATTAACAAAGCTTACTTGCTATAAATGCCAACCATTTTTTGCATTTTATGTATTCAAAATTTATCAAACCAATATAATAACCATACAGAGAGGAGAGAAAAGGTATACAACTTTCTGTAATTTCCTTTTGCAAATAACACTTAACTTTTATTGATATCAATATACTACCGTTAAAAAGTTTCATTATTATTTAAATTTCTATTTACAACACTAAACAGGGACTAGGAATGTCACAACCCAAACCAGGGTCTAGCCGTGATGGGTATCTTAAGTCCACCGAGAACCGGAGATCACCCCCTTTGCCTAACCACATATGACATAGCACACCTAGTAGCGACTGAAATATGAACATATGACAAGAGAAAAAGATGATAAAAATCAAGGATGACTAAGAGTGTCAACATCAATACCAACCACAATAATATCCATAAAGACTCTACAAATTCGAAAAACAATCTAGGTTGGGACATGCCCCCAACTCTAACAATGACAATAACAATGATAATGCTAATGTGAACTCTTCAATTCTACTTTATAAAAGGAAACTGATGAAATAACCAAGTCTTCCAGAGAATGGAAGCTCACCACTTTACCACCAACGACCAACAAACTGAGCCTATCCATTAATACTATGTAGGAAAAAAAGAAGTATCTTTGGTGCCTGCATCGTGTGGGGATATATTATTCGAAGATGGTTAGCGGGTTAAGCACTAGCATGAAACTCAAGGATAGGGGAAAATATAATGCCAAGTCATATCCATTTCAAACCTATAATACATGTTCACATACATTCATACATATATATAATAGATGCTAGGGTACGGAATAGGGTTTATCGTAATTGAAAACATTATCCTAGACTACATAGCATAACTATTATAAACAGGCACCTAAGGTCTATATAGGTTCAGCTCTCCCTACTGAAAGGGCCCCAGTACGTGTTAGAGACACGAACCGAAGGTATCAAGGAAGACTGGGGAATGCCCCATCCCCACATCAATCTAAGATACAATTATATATCAATAAAGTTAACACAGGGTCATCAAGACCAAACCTCATGTCGGCAAACACGAGTTTCTAGTATAAGTGATCCAAGACCCACACCTTCACAATTTTGCTACATAACCCCCATTAAGCCCAATTTAAAATAAGTTTCACATATTCCATTAATTAACAAATAAATCAACCGTCAAGGGACGTCATGGATATTGTGCTTAGCTACATAACCCCCATTAAGCCCAATTTAAAAAAAGTTTTACATAATCCATTTATTAACAAATGAATAATTGTCCAGGAGTATAATGGGTATCGTCATACTATTACACTTGCAAGCTTATTTCTATGCCATAACATCACATTAACTTGTGGGAATGCCTCCACCCTTTTTGTTCATTAAATCAAATCATATCCAAAAAGGCCTTCAAAATACATGTTCATTGTTTAATTATTTAAAATACAATAACATAGGTGAGTAAGTCAAACCAAGTGACAATTTCACAATTCAAAGCCATTTACACAAGTGGGTTGAGGGAACACAATTATTCAAAACCAATTTTAATTTAAAAACATCAATTTGGGGGAATACCACAACCCCTATTCCATATCCCACACCCATGCACCCTATTAGTTCAAAATGTATAATTAAAACCATAAACAACTCAAAAAAATCATGGGAAAAGCAATTCAAGTATCAATCATTCCTAAACCCTTAACCACGTTAAATCCATATCCAAACCATACAATTTAACTATTTTAAACACATGTTTTTATAATATAAGAGTTGGAGAAGAGTAAAATGCCTGAAATACCAAAAGTTATGGAGATAAAGAAACCCTTAAGATCTTATATGACCAACTTCTTTGAAAACCCTAGTTATCTTGACCTTGGAAAATTTAGGGAGTTTGAGATAGTGCTTTGAGTGTTAAAGTGCTGAAAATAATGTCCTAAGGGTGTTTTATGGTCATGGGTATCAAGTGAGAGAATAGGGAAATATCTAAAGTGCCCTTATCTTAAAAGTTGGAAAATTATCGCCAGTGACTATAGCTTACCATACAACTTGTTGACTCACTATGGCTCATTACCACGATTCATAGTTTGGACAGTGGCTGAAGCACCCTACTCTTGTAACCCTACTTCTCCCACCGTACAAGTCATTAAGAAACCCTACGACTCATAGGGTCCAAGTCATAGTCAAGACAAAACACTTTGGGCATCATACTGGTTTGGCTACATATGGGACTATACGACTCATTCTTAGTATTTACAACTCGTATCCTCTTAGTCGTAGTCATAACAAAAACTCCAAGCCAACATACTAGCTAGTCTATGATTGGGTCCACAAGACCTATAATGACACATAACGACTCCTTAGGAGAGTACTAATTAGGGCAATGAGTTTAAAAACTCAGAAATTCTCAAGGATCAAAATTTGGAGTGTTACATTTTCCTCGAATGATGAGATAAGGCATTTATTAGCATAAGTTAACACATAAATCATCCATACTTACCTTTAACAACGACTGAA
This sequence comes from Capsicum annuum, assembly GCF_002878395.1. NCBI lineage: Eukaryota > Viridiplantae > Streptophyta > Magnoliopsida > Solanales > Solanaceae > Capsicum > Capsicum annuum. The sequence goes on along the minus strand of NC_061117.1, from coordinate 89,303,774 downwards.
AACAAAGATATCAATGAAAGCAAAATTTTCTTTAATAAAGTTAGAAAATAAAGATGTTAAGGAATATACATACCTCACGTATGATTACTTGAATTGAGAAACAAGAATAGATATTGGGACTTCGTGTCCTCTTCGGCTTCCCAAGTAGCTTCTTCACATATTTGGTTCCTCCATAGAACCTTTACCGAGGCCATGTCCTTCGTTCTCGACTGACGGACTTGTCGATCCAAAATCTCAATTAGGACCTCCTCACATGATAAGGAATATGAAACACCAAAGCTCTCCAAAGATGAATGGAACCCGAAATCAAAGGAGATTCCAACTCATAAGCCACCTTGCCCAGTCTCTTCAAAAAATGGTATGGACCCATATAATGGGGACTGAGCTTTCACTTATTTCCAAACAGCATCACTCCCTTCATGGGAGACACATTTAAGAATATCAAATCATCCATATCAAACTCCAAATACCTTTGCCTTACATCTGCATAGGATTTTTGGCGGAAGTCTTAATCCTATCTCGAATCACCTTCACCTTCTCCATAGCTTGGTGAACCAAGTCAGGACTGTACAACCTATTCTTACCAACCTCGAACCACCTAATAGAAGACTTATACCTTCTACCGTACAAATCCTCAAACAGAGCCATCCCAATACTAGAATGATAACCATTATTATAAGAAAATTCTATGAGAGACAAATAGTTAACCCAATTACAACCAAAATCAATGACACAAGATCTTAATATATCCTCCAAAGTCTATCGTTCTCTCTGCATGTCCGTCTGTATGAGGGTGGAAAGTGGTGCTAAGGTTCATCTTAGTTCCCAAACCTATCTGAAAGAAATGCTAAATATCAGATGAGAAGTGAGTACCTCGATCATAGATGATGGAAACTGGAGCACCATGCAACTTCATGATCTCTTCAATGAAGAGCTTAGCATAATCCTCTGCCGAATAATCAATCTTTACTAGTACAAAATGAGTGGACTTCGTCATCCTATCCATAATGACCCAAATTGAATAAACCTGACGACGAGACCGCGGAAGACCATAAATAAAATCGATATTAATCACTTCCCATTTCCACACGGGAAACTCAATTTCTTAAGATAAATCACCAAGCCTCAAGTGCTGAACTTTACTTATTGACATGCCATGCACTTAGCCACAAAATTATACACATCCCTATTCATGTTATTCCATCAATAGATCTCCTTCAAGTCATGGTACATCTTTGTTGAACTAGGATAAATAGTGTACCTCAACTCATGAGCTTCAACCAAGATTCTCTCTCATAGCCTAACAATATTAGGAATACATAATCTACCTTGATACCTAAAGATACCATCACCTCCAATCTCAAAAGCCATCACCTTCAGTGGCCCACATCATCCTTGATCTGTATCAAGATAGTGTCCAAGACTTGTTTCTCCTTCACCTCAGCACTAAGGGATGACTTTACTACCTCTTTCACAATCACGCCACCAACCTCAAAGTCCAAGAGATGAACTCCTAAATTAGCCAAATGGTTAATATCCTTCACCAAACCTTGCTTCTCCTCAACAACATGAGACAAGCTCCCCATGGATAACTTGCTAAGGGCATCAGGAACCATATTAGCTTTCCTTGGATGACAATAAAGACTCATGGCATAGTCCTTGAGCAAATCAGCCATCTTCTCTGCCTGAGATTTAACTCTTACTGAGTGAACATAAAATGCAAACTCTTATGGTCTGAGAAGATGTCAACATAAACCCCATACAAACAATGACACCAAATCTTTAAAGCGTAGACCACAACAATAATTCCAAATCGTGAGTCAGATAATTCTTCCAACGCATCTGCTACTTCTTAGAAGTATATGCAACCACCTTGCCATGTTGCATCAACACACAACCCAATCCCATACGGGATGCATTATAATAGACAAAAAATCATCGGTTCCCTCGGGTATAGTCAAAATTGGAGACAAAATTAACTTATCCTTCAACTTCTTGAAACTACCCTCACAAGCATCTGACCACATGAACTTTACCTTTTTCTGAGTCAACCTAGTCAATGGAGCAGCAATAAAAGAGAAACATTCCACAAACCTTCTTAATAATTAGCTAAACCTAAGAAGCCTAAATATCGATTAGAGTCATGGGTCTAGTCCACTTCTTAACCACCGCAACTTTCTATGGATCCACCATAATCCCTTTACTAGAAATAATATGACCTAGATAGGTCAAAACATTCAACCAGAACTCACACTTTGAGAATTTTGCATACAATCATTAATCCTTAATGGTCTGCAACACTATGTAGAGGTGATTGACATGATCTGCCTTACTCTTTGAATACACCAAAATATCATCAATAAACACAATTATAAACAAATCCAAGAACTAATAAAAGACCTAGTTCATAAGATCCATGAATGACACTGGGGCATTTGTCAAACCAAAGGACATTACCAAAAATTTAAAATGACCATACCGGTTTGGAAATCAGTCTTAGGAATATCTACCTCCCTAATCTTCAACTGATGGTACCTAGACCGAATATCAATTTTAGAAAAAGAGATCATCAATCCTAGGAAGTGGATACTTACTCTTCACAGTCATACTATTCAATTAGCAGTAATCTATACACATTCGAAGGGACCCATCATTTTTACTCACAAAGAGAATCAGAGCACCCCCGGAAGAAACACTAGGGTGGATAAAACCCTTATCTTGAAGATCTTTCAACTGCTCCTTAAGTTCTTTTAACTCATCCATAGCCATTTTATAGGAAGGGATAGAGATAGGATGATTGTTTGAAAGAAGATAAATCCTAAAATCAATTTCTGTATCACGAGGAACACTAGGAAGATTATCAGGAAATACCTCAAGGAACTCATAGACAATAGGGACAGATCACAAAGTAGGACCCTCAGAAGTAGAGCCTTTAACATGCACTAAATGGTAGATACACCTCTTGGAAATCAACTTCTAAGCTCTAAGATACGAAATGAATATTTCCTTAGGCACTAAGGAACTCCCTTCCCATTCAATAACGAGTTAATTCAAAAATTAGAAATTGACCTTTGGGTTCGACAATCAAGAGATATATCATACGAGTGTAACCAATCCATCCCCAAGATCATATAAAAGTCTAACATGTCCAACTCAATTAGATCCATCAAGGTCTCCCTACCACGAACCAATACCACACAACCTCTATAGACTCTTCTAGCAAAAATAGAGTCACCCACTGGGGTAGATACAAAAAAAAAGATCAGGAATACACTCAGGACCAAAACAAAAATGAATAGCTACATAAGAGGTCACATAAGAAAGGGTAAATCTGGGATTAAAAGATAATATACTTCACAGGAGAAGAGATTTAGTGTACCAGTAACAACATCAGGAGATGCCTCAGAATCCTACAGGTGGCAAGATCATATAGACGGTTTTGACCAGTGCTGGAGCCAAAAGTAGCACCCTTTAGTATAAGAGATGAAGATATAGCAACTGAGACCTTATTAGCCCCAGTAGCAACTTGCCTAAAGGACAGTTCCTTTGAATGTGGCCTAGATAGTTGCACTCTGAAATACTTATTCCTCATTTCATCATAAAACCCATGGTGCAACTATCTATAAAAATGATAAGGGGGATAAGATGAAGCTGACTGAGCCCCAATGGCCTGAGATTGGGCACTTAGTACCTTAAAACCACTATTGCTCTAGAAGTGGTGATCATTGGATAACTTAGGATATGGATCACTAGCTATAGAATAAGAACCAAAATTCGCCCACCTCTTCTTAGACCACTACCTGCCATATCTACTGCTATTTTGCTGGACACCACCCATTTTAAATATCGAGATCTTTTACTTTGACTCTCCACTAATTTATCTTATTTTTTATTTTTATCTTTCACCTACTGCATATACATCATAATCCTAGAGATATCCATGTTACTATTTAGTAAGGCAGCCTTACACTTCAATACCAAGTCTCGAGACAAGCCCAAAGAAAACTTCCTCATCTTATCCCTTATGCTAGATAGTAGATTAGGAGCATAATGGGATAACTAATAAAACTTTAAGGTATACTGCTTTATGGTCATCTTGCCTTGCTTTAATTTCATGAACTCCTTAGCCTTTGCCTTCCTCAACTCTAGAGTAAAGAAGTGATCAAGAAAAGCACCAAAGAAATCCTCCCACAAAGCTAACTCTACATCATCTCCCTAAACTGGTACCACTCCTCATACTACTGATACACATAGTCCTTCAGCTGGTATGTAGGGAATTTCAAATACTCAAAGTATGAAGCATGCATTACATAAAAAATATTCTCTATCTCACCTATGAACTCTTGAGGATCTTTCTTAACCTTAGAGCCTATAAAGTTTAAAGGATAAGACTCATAAACTGGCCAACCTTAGTGGCCTCAGAAGAACTCACAATAGCACCAATAAGAACCAACTAATATGATTGAGATATCACCAATTGGGTCAAAAAATAAATGGAATAGCAGAACTAAGCATTAGTAATATCTCCTAGAGGTGACCTAGCAGGAGTGTTACCAGTGGGAGAAGGACTAGTGGGGACCAGTGGAACTCCACTAGGGCATTCAAATATAGCGACCCTAGACCAGGTCTAAACTCTATGAGTAGAATAAGCCCCATCTATATTGTCCTCAAGTGGGGTTGAGGAGTTTCCATGAGCATCAGATCTTTTGAGAGACATGATCTGAAAAGCGAACAAACGGAAATTAGAGGAGATTTCAACACCCTAGACTCTACAGACCAAAATTAGATCACAAGAAAGGAAAACATTCCTAAATGCCTCGTAGCCTCTCTCTTATAAGTGTGATGCACTACACACCCATAAAAGTGACTCTACTTGTCATGACTTTATGGATACCTAATGACACCAATCCTAGGCTCTGAGGGTTAGCCAGTCCATAAGGTTGGGTCTTCCAACTTTTACTAGTGTTAAGTTCAGGAAGAATCATCAATATTTTAGTGGTAGAGAGCGAGGAAGAGGCCTAAGACAAAGTGGGAGAGTTTTGGTTCCATCTCTACGGCTAGTTTTTCTTACCCAAAATAGTTAGGTGATTACCTTTGCCATGATACGGGATATAGGGAACAGGGTGCATAATCCTAGACTGGTGAAACTCAGTCAGCTCTGTCCTGTCCTCTCTGTATATTTTGTTGTTGGCTGCACCATGGATAGTGTAAAAAAGGGAGACACCAATGTTTTATTTGTGGTTAAATTGGTCATAAACAGTGTGATTGTCCTTCTATAGTTGCATGTGGGGATAATAAGGTTCTTATTGCCTCTTGATCAGTCGCTAAACTAGAGGGTCTATTTCTTCTTCTATTTTTTCTCCTGGTTTCAGCACTGGATAAAAATATGCTCTTGTTTCTCGCTAGAACTTGTAGGGATTGCCTGATGTCGTGACTAGTATGTTGAAACTCTTTTTCTGTGATGTTTACTATTTACTTAATCTGGGATCCACTCTCTCTTATATGACCCCATTTATGGCTGTGTATTTTGGTTTAGGTCCCAATTTTATTTTGGATCCTTTTTCTATTTCTACCCCAGTGGGTGACTCTTTAGTAGATAGAAGAGTCTATAGGGGTGTCTGGTATTTGTGGGTGGGTGGGAGACCTTGGTGGATTTGTTTGAATTAAACATAGTTGATTTCGATGTCATATTATGGATGGATTGGTTGCACTTGTGCTATGCATCTTTAGACTGTCGAACCAATAAGGTTATCTTTAAATTCTCTAATTAGCCAGTTATTAAGTGGGAGGGTGCTCTCTAGATCTTAAGAGAAGGTTTATATCGCATCTTATAGATTGAAGATTAATCTCTAAAAGGTGTCTCTACCATCTGGTTTAGGTTAAGGACTCTAACTCGAAGGGTCCTTCTTTGTATTCTATCTCGGTGGTGAATAAATTTCTCGAGGTCTTCCCTGAGGACCTTTCTGGTGTCCTGATAGGGAATTGAGTTTAGGATTGATCTTGCTCCAGACACTCGTCCTATTTCTATTTCCAGTTAAAGTATCCTTTCGATAAGGGTTTGTTCACCCTAGTGTTCCTAAATAGGGTACTCTATTAGTATTGCATGATAGTTGAAGATACTAAGTTTGAACCTTAGATATTGATTTTGGTAAAAGATTATATTAGCTCGAGGATAGCAATGCAAGATTTGTGTGGGTAGATTGATAAGCTTTATGGGGTGTACAAAAGAGGTGAGGTGGATGAATTAGGGGATGCAGGAGTGGGAAAGTTGTTATATATAGGCCGCAGGTTCAAGTTTAACTGATGGATTGAGGGCTAAGTCATTGAATAGGTTAAGACATAGATTTTGTAAGACTATGCAGAACCCTGGTAGTATCTGGATAGATAAGGTTTTAAGTATAAGAGACCCAAGTGTCCCTAGTATGTGTCCATAGTGATACCCCTTAGAGCATAGTATTGTGATTATGGATGTAGTAAGATGGAAATTAAGGGCTAATCTTAAATTTTCTCCTAGCAGTGGACTTCAGGGGAAAGTCGAGGTGAATTTACTCTTATTCTAGTGATTCCCTCCTATTTCGGTTAACAGGGAACTCTACTAGTGTTTCACGTATTCTAATAGTACTTATGCCTAAGTTTAACATTCTACATGCCTTGTATGTCCATACTCCAGCCCCTGAACCAAATGCAATGATTTTTCTTAGAAATTTAAGCTTCCAAGTGTTCAAGCTCTATGTCATTACACTCATGACCCATACAGTCATGTCTCACATAATGCCTAGTTCCAAGAAATAGTAGTTTCAAGCAAAAATCCTCGCCTTATCCTCTAAATATGAATCTTGGTTTTACATTATATTTGCATGAGATATGCAATCATGTATCTCCCAGTGCCGAGTCTTAAGGACTTTTGCTATGGTGTGTTTATGTTGGAACTCTCCTCTATTTATAACCTAGGTGGTTGCTATAAAGTAGCTCTTGCCTACTATACCATGTCTCATTTCATGAGTCTCGCCTTAAGTAGCATGAGTAGTTGAGAAGTAACCCCACCATATTTGATGCTCGTACCATAGTTCCTCAATAACCCTTCTTATATTAGTGTGGTGTTGTTTGTGGAAGCATAGTAATTTTTTGGATGAGGGAGTAAATATCCTTGGTTGTGAAATTTTGCAGTGACTACTAGAGCTAAGGTTATAAGAGTAGATGGAAGAGTCAAATGAACTTTGTCCTAAGAGATAGTTAAGAAAGGGAGGTATGATGAAAACCTTTGTGATAGTGATTAAAGTTTCTAGCTCTTAGGTGGGAGATCTTCAAAGCGGGGGTAGAAAGGTAGGCTTGAATATTAGGGTTGATTAATGCCCAACCATTGTGATATGTGGCTATAGCTTATTTATTAAGACCTGAGGTTTCATGATTATAGTAATAAGTGGGGTAGTATTATCAGAATGGTGTAAAATATAAGGTCCCATGATTTTCACTAACACTTTTAACTCTGAGTTAGGCCTTAACATGGAAGAGAGTGATGAGGTTTGGTAAGAAAGGAAAGCTCAGTCGGCATTATGTCGGTTCGTACATGGTTTTGAAGAGGGTTGGTAATGTTGGCTATGAGAGTTGCATTCTAGCTTGAGCTCCCTCATCCAGTGTTTTATGTTTCCATGTTGAGAAAGTTTGTGGGTGATCCTTCATCAGTTGTTCCTTTGGAAGGGTTGGGTATTTCGGACTCCTTGTCTTATGAGTAGTCCCAGTTGAGATCTTGGATTGACAAGTTCTTCAGTTATAGATAAAGGATGTGGCTTTGGTAAAGTTTATTTAGAGAAACCATAAGGTTGAGGAAGCTACTTGGAAAGTGGAAGAGGACATGACGTCCAAATATCCGTATTTGGTCCCTGTTCCTGATATTCGTGCTTAAGGTATGTGTTGTTCTTAACATCTTTGTTTTTTGACTTTGTTAAAGGGAAGTTTGAGGGGTAGTAATGTGTTAAATCGTGTTTGTACTGCCTTTTCCTATTATTCAAGAAAGAATGATCCAAGTGAGGGAGAATTAAAACACCTATGGTTTTAGTCCTTAGAATTTTCTTAGCTTTGAGCTCAGTGTCCTTGTAATGACTTATCATACAAGTCATATGGTATGGGTGACCCTTCTCATAAGGTTAGGTGACCCTTCTCATAAGGTGTCCAGTGATGGAGGTTGGGTTTCTGTTATGGTTGTATTTTAGCGATACTGGTCGCTATGTGTGGTGAAGGGTCATTAGGATGATCCTCACTAAATCAGAAACTTAGTAACTTGACTTGGCTTTGAGTACAAGTGGCTCACTAAGAGCCATAAGGATAGGTAATGAGTCATTATGACAAGTCATATATTGTCTAGTGTCAATCTCTTTTAATTCTGACTTGGATATGATTAGACCATACGAGTCGTATGGTCTAGTTACAAGTGGGGGCTAGGGAGCTGTATGGTAGATAGTGTATGGGTTTCTAACTCACTGTATTTGTGATGACTCAATGGTATGAGTCGTACGTTGTGGTGAAGAGTCATAGGGTCGACTCGTAACCACCTGTGATAATTTTATCGTTTTAAGTTGGGGGCATTCTAGACATTTCCCCTTTTTAACTCCATACCACAACATAAAACACCTTTTGAGACTTCATTAACCCATTATTCCCAATCAAACACTCTTAAAAATCTCTCAAACTCTCTGTTCAAGCAAAAGGCTAAGGTTTCTTCAAGATAATCAATTAGGGGCTTTCAAGAGTTGTTCTCTTCGTCTTCCTTAGTGTCTAAGGAATGTTACCCCCTCTCCCCTCCTCATTGTTATTTTACAAAGATCATATGTTTTAATGTATAATTTTCATGGTATTATTATGGTTTTGCAATAAAGGCTGGGAGTTTGGATGTTCATGGTTGAATAATGTTTCTCATGGTTTAATTATGTTTTCTTTCATGCGTTTAGTATGATTTTGACATTGTGGGATGTATGTTAATGGTAAATGGATTTCAGGGTATTATGGATTCCCCAAATTACTTGGTTATGGTTTTGAAACATATGTGCCCTCAACCTGTTTGTTAAAATGCCAATGAGAATGATTTTATCACATAGTTTGACTATTCTTGAAATCTTTGCATTGCATAAAAGGTAATGGAACTTAAATTGGTTTGGCTGGTTTTAAATAGTTTGAAAGGTCCTGGTGGCCATGGTCTTGGTTTAATTGGAAGCTTTGGACTCTACTTGGTTTAATGGATTTGGTATGGCATAAAAAGATAGACTTGCAAGCTCTAATTTTGGTATAACGATACCAATGGTTAATGCCTAATAAGAGACTCCTTGGTAAAAAGGGTGGAATGTGTAAATAGTTTTAGTATAGGCTTAAAGTGGGATAGTAAAGCCGTGGAAGGTGGAGGTCCGGAGGGGACTAATACTAGAAACTCATGTTTCTTAATGTGAGGTTTGTTCATGGTGACCGTGTGCATTATTTCACACTTTATATTTTGGGAGATATACTAGTCATCTCAGGTTCTATTCTCCGATCGTGTGGCTAACACGCACCGGGGCCCTTTCAGAAGGGAAGCTAAACCCATATAGCCCATGGGTAGTTTTAGGATGGCAAAGTTATACAACTCAGGTAAAGGTTTTAAATGCATGCTAAACCTTATTCCCTATCTCGGCACTATATATATATATGCATATGTGATTGCATGTGGTTATATACTTTGTTTTGAGTAATGGCATTATTTCTTCTTTATCCCAGAGTACATGCTAGCGTTGACTCCGCTAATCATCTTCGGGCACTATATGCCTACGTGATGCAGGAACCGAACATATTATCATACCTCCTGCTCAATGACCTGGTTATTTGGGGACAACTTGAGTCAGACAGAAGTGGTGAGCTTTCATTCTTTGAAAGGCCCATTTCATGTTATGGTTTATATTATGTCTTTACTATTTCCTTGATATTGGTTTTTGGCAATGGTCGGGGGAATATCCCAACTAAATATTCTTTGACATTATTTAGAGGCTTTGTATGGACAATTGTGAACTTGGGTATATTATGGTTTGTCTGGTTTGGTTATGACTGTATGACTTGGTTGAGTTGATCTCGGTTTTAGGCTTATTCCAAAATCATTGAATTCTAAATACTCTATCTTGTTAAATGTTCGGAATTCATCTGACATAGGTTTTGTATTGGTTTTTTTGATTGGGTATAGGGGGTGGTCTCCGATCCTTGTTGGACTTGAGATGTCCAACACAACTAGGCCCTAGTTCGGGTCGTGTCAATTATTTTCCATGTACTCTTTCTCAATAAGTGGAATTCTTATGAATGGTTTTTATTCCTTGACTAGCAAACATGGTGGGATATTTAAGCCTTTGTCCTCAATCCCTCCCTATAAAACCTAGACAAACAAATCATGTCTTATATTTCAGAATTTAAATTTATATAAATATATAGCACCCAACTTTACCACATGTGTGATCGTTTAAGACATCTTTAGCTCACAACCTAGAATATCAAGAGCAACCTAATTTCATTCGATATATAAAATATCAAATATCTTACTTTTTTCAAAATCTTAGAAGTATTGCTTAACAACATTACTAGATTGAGAAAATAAACTCTTAGTTAACATATTCTCTTTCTCAACGAAAGATCTAAGAACACGTCCTCATCTTTCTCACAGTTGACCTGACCTTATTTTCAGTCTTTAATCATTTCATCTTGAACCTATAAAACAACCAAAAGTGAACAAAATAGTATTAAAAGAATGTGTGACAATATATAGTAATTGAGGAAATCATGTCATCAGAATGTCTAACAATATAATTATTATTTTCAATAACCAAAAGTTTTCTTCATTAGTTCTTTTTCACCTTTTTTGTGAAGGACTTACTAACTTTACAACATCATCATCCATTTCAATATCATCATCCATTTTTTCAATACCTCAGAGGAATTACTAGGTTGAGTCTTCCTCACTACTTGCCAACCTTTTTTGGAATTATCATTAACATAAAATACTTGACATGCTTGGTCAACTAAAACAAAAGGCTTATTTATTTTCAAAAATCTACTCGGATTAACACTGACGAAGTCATACTCATCTTTTTGACTCCCTTTATTTAATCATACATATCAATCTATTTAGTACAAATTACAACTCAATAACCTCTGTTAAAACTCCATAGTAATCAACGTTCTTACCAGGAGTAACATTATCGCCAACTACAACAACACCCCCAATTTGGAGGTCTTAACTTTTAATCATAATCTTCTACATGAAATCTATATTCATTAATAATATAACCATTGTAATGTGTTAAATATTTCGTAGAACCACATGAAAATGTAAGCAGATCTTCCATGATTTGACTATCATCTCCTTTATGCAATTGCGCGACATATCAATAAAATTGTATTGAATATTTTATAATAAGTAATACAAAATTAAAATATTAAATTTGATGTTTATGTATTACTTACCCTATCTTTTAACCATTTAATAAATTATTGGTTCCATTCTGCATCAGACAAGTGTCGAATAGTATCTTTATAAGTTTGTACAAATTCTCTACAAAATTAAAGTGAATCATAAATTTCATATAGAAAAGAAACTACCCTAAAGGAAATAGTAAAAATGAGACTACATGAATTCTCTCCATACTTCATCACAATTCTTCAATATGTATGTATGTGCTTGTTTCAATTCATCGGCCTCAATCTCACATGGATCTTTAGCTCCTAAAGTTTTTTCAGGTTGATAAAATATTGATAATTCTCCATCAGATTCTTTTAAACCCCCATCATAATTTTATTCAGGTCGACTAAATTTTGTGTCAAATCTATACATATACCTTGCACATAAGGTCATACACTCATTTGCAATGTAAACTTCTGCAATAGAATCTGCTGGACATGCCTTATTACTAATGAGAAATTTTAAAAAATAAAACCATCGTTCCACAAGATACATCCACCTATAAATAGTCCCGACAATTTTAGATTTAGTAGTTAAATGAATAGGCAAGTGCACCATGACATAAAAAATGAAGGAGGAAATACCTTTTCTAACTTGCAAAGTGTTATAGGAATTTGCACTTCAATGTGTTACAAATCATCAATTATCAACTCCCTGGATCCAAGCTTATTTAAAAATAAGTGGTTCATACACTTCTTTAGACAACATACCATGAATTACAAGAGGGAGTAGATGTTGTAGAGAAACATGACAATCATGAATTTTCAATCCAGAAATCTTGTGATCTTTTAAGTTCACATTGAGACATATTAGATGAAAAATCATCAGGTACTTTCATATTCTTTAAGAAAAGACAATATTTGTGCTTATCTTCAGGAGGCAATGTCTAGCATTTAGTTGGAACTTCAACTTTCTCCCTCTTTTAAATAAGGTGAAATTTTTCTCTAATGTTCATCTCTTGTAAGTCTAATCTAGTTTTAATTGATCCTTGGCCTTTCCTTCGACATTCATGAAATATTTTTTTTCAATATGCATAATATCCAAATTATATCTCAATAAGAGATACTCCTAATATGGAAGTTTAAAAAAAGATACTTTTCTTATTCCAGTTATCCTTTTAAACTTTATGTGATATCTTCATACTTTTCTTTGGATCTCTTGATAATTGTTACCTTTCAATATCTTGTAATTGATTAATTATCTCAATACTAGAATGATTTTTTTGTGGTGACCTTTCCTCTTCTATACCATCAAAGGATTGCTTCTCATATCTCCATTTGTGACTAAGAGAAAGGTAACCCTGATGACCTATAAAACACTGCTTCTTACTATTAGCCAATTGAATTAATGAAATTTATTTGTTGCAACAAAAACAAGCCAATTTTTATTTAGTACTCCATCCAGATAAATTTCCTTATGCAAAAAAGTCATTGATGGCCCATAAGAAAGATGCATGAAACATAAAATTCTATTTAGTTAGTGCATCATAGGTCTCAATATTAATTTCCCATAACTCATTCAATTCTTCTATTAAAGGCTGGAGATATATATCAATTGCATCTTCTAGACCATTTGGACCAGGAATAAGCATTGACAAAATAATTTTTTTTGTTTCAACACAACCAAGGTAGTAAATTATAAGGAATAATAACCATAAGACAAATGCTATGTGAGGTTTTTGAATTCTAAAATTGTTGAAATACATCACTAACAAGTCAAGTCTAACATTATAGGGTTGGCCGCAAATGAAGGATACAGTCCATCAAATGACTTCTATGCCATTGAATCATCTGGGTGCCTCATTATTCCATTATCAACTATTTTATCCTTATGCCATGTCATTAGAGTAGATGTCTTTGCAGACATAAACAACCTCTAAAGTCTAGGATTTAAGGAAAAATAGCATAAACTCTTTGTTGCTATCTTCTTACCTTTTTTCCTTGTTTTCCCGCTATGGATATTTCAAGAAAGATGATGCTTTAAGCATTCTATTATCAGATTATTTATAGATTTTCAGTAAAACTTTAATCTTTGGATCACCAAATTTTTTTATCTGGACACACTAAAAGCTTTGCAAGAATCTAGTAAGCTATGTTCGTCCTAGTATAAAATGCAATCATTAGTGCAATCATCCATCTTATTATAAGAAAGTCTAAGTTCTCAAATTATTTTTTTACTCATAATATGAGTTTGGCAAAATGGTGTCATTAGACAACAACTCCTCTTTCAACATTTTTAGTAATATTGTAAATGATGCATTACTCCAACGATCGATACTTTTGATGTGAAGCAATTTAATCAACAAGGAAAGCTTTGACGATTTTGAATTTTGGTACAGTGGCTACTCGAAATCCTTCAATAGTTTGTAAAATTTTTTTTGCTTCAAGATTAGACTCCTCAAATAAATCATCACAATCTGTGTGTGTAGGTCCATCATCAAGATTAGGATATAAATCTCTCAATAATTGTTATACTTCATCTTCACTCTCATATTCTTCCACTTTATTATCATATTCATCTTCAGATTCAGATTCAAATAATGGTTCACCCAAACGTTCCCCATGGTGAAATCAGAAAGTATAATTCTAAACTATTCCATGTACTTTTAAATGTTTCACGATTGTTTTATGAGTTTCTAAAGTAGTATTGCAAAATTTGGTACATGGACAATATATTTCATGTTCTTCTCCTTTTTTTAAAGTGTGTTTTAGAAAATTAAAGTATGTTTTGGAAAATGCACTAGTGGAAAAGTTGTACATGTAATAATAGAAAAATAACTAATATAAAAAGCTGCACAAGTGGAAACAACTCTTTCCTGCAATTTTGCTAGGAACAGAGAGCAGAAATTACTCATATGGTGAAGGAAATGCACATGTTACAATTAGCTCCTAATGTAGAAGTCATTACAAATGCAGTTGCAGGTACTTTTCTTAAATACTCAGGCTCCTATTTTTTAGTTTTTAATTTTACAACTTGGATTATTCACTCAAGAGCATCAGAACACGTGTTTTGATGCTTTTTTTTTCTTCTACAACTCTACTTTTGTTTCTTTTGAGCATTATCCAATTCTTTCAGGTAACTATCACTCATATAGGTACTGTTTCTATTCTTTTTTCCATTACTGTCAACGTAAAGTAAACTAGTAAACTAAATTAAATTATTTTTACGTCTAGATGGACATAAACATATATATGGAATCACGTGAACATGATGGCCAAAAGGAAAAAATAAAAATAAAGTAGGAAATATGGATGTTACATCATTCCTCATATTCAAACATGACGCGAATATTCAAAACCAACGAGAGGATTTAGACAAGACGCTATTGTCAAACTTAATTTATGAAAACTGAGCAACCACATCGAACAAGACAAACACCTATCTATACATGTAATCACAAGCAAAACTTATATGGACAAGAGAATTAAAATAACTATAATTTAGTAAGATGAAATAAATTCTGTGTCAACTAAATCCCTATACTACTTAGAAAAGTAACTAGAATCAAACAAACAAAATTGAAAACAGAGATTAGGTAAATCATACCTAAGCTGTTATGGAAGTTGCGATAGAAAATAGAGATTAGGAAAAAGATTTGAGAATATAGTTGTTAGAAAAAATGATGAAAAATGAATAAGTAACTGGCAATGCATCATTTAGTACAAATTTAGGGAAAATCAAAGTATATAGAACATTTTTTTTTGTATTTTAAAGCGAAATACAGATTTTTTTAATTGTTAGAAAAAATATTTATTTGGGGGCCTTAATTAATTTTGTTTATTAAAATGAAAGTTTCTTTTTTATTAAATTTTTCATTAGAGTTTGACGGTACTCTTTCCTACTCAAGGCTCTAAATTATAAATAGGGACCAGTTAATAATTTTCCTCAGAACAAATTTTATATCTTTGAAATAAAATGCACAATTAGGGATCGAAATATAATCTCATCCCAATACAAATACTTTCTGAGATGAAATTATTAACTCATCCCTGATGTTGGTTTTAAGTAGACCTTTTTGTTGTAGTGTTATATATATCCCTGGAATCGTAAGTCTTTAAATAATCTTGCACATTATCCAATGTTATATATGAGGTGTCTTACAATTCTTCAAATCACCAGCTTTTGGGTAATCCTGCACTTAGATAAGAGATGACTTACAAATATCCCTCAAATTACCAACTATTGGGGGTTCCTGCACATCATCCAACCTTGGATATAATGTGGCCTATAAATGTACCTTAAATCATCAGTCTTTGGGTAAATCCTACACATAATCAATCTTAACTATGGTGTGGATTATAGAGAACCCTTGGACTATTAATTTTTGCTAGTCTCACATATCTTCTGCTAGGATATTATTATGGCTTACGGGCAATCCTTGAACTATCAACTTTAGGGTAGCTGTAAATATTATCTGATTTCAAACATCATTGCATCTTCCAGATAAACTTTGACTGTTGACTTTTTAATAGCCGTACACACTATCATGTCTCAAACATTGAGGTTTACAGATTACCTTTGGACTTACAATTTTTAGGAAATCTAGTATGTCATTATATTCAGATAGAGACTTAGATACTCCTTTGATCATCTACTTCTTGATATCTGGTTTTTTATATTTTTTGTATTGATACATACCCTTTGATGTCTGACTTTATCATCTTCATGCAATTTATCCAATATATCCAATATAAATACATACAATATTCTTTAATGCCAAACTCTATAATTTATGTACAATAAATACATATTAAAATGATTAAATCTCTCAATGCTAGACTACATTATTTATACATGACAAATGGATATTAAAATGATTGTATCCATTAATGCTAGACTCATCCACCTCTACATGATTAACGGACATATGTGCTCCAAATTATCCTTCAATGCTAGACTTTTTCATCTTTGAGAGATTAATTGTATTTGGAACTCTTGAGGATGTAATGATGATGGTCCTCTTGGTATGGACCTCTCGACAATAATATGAAAAGGGACTTCTGGGTATGGCCCTCTTGTCAATGATATGCAATGGCCCTCTCGACATATTGTGAAATGACCCTCTTGGCATAGCCTTCTTGGCAATGATATGCAATGTCCCTCTCAGCATGATATGAAATGTCCCTCTTAGCCTGACCCTCTTGGAAATGACATGCAATGGGCCTCTCTATTGATGACATGCAATGGTCCTATTGATGATGATATGTAATTGCCTTCTTAGCAATGATAAGCAATGGCCTTCTTGGCAATGATATAAAATGTCCTATAGACTCGTGAATATGTAATGGCCATCTCGGCATGAGAGAATATGCAATGACCCTCTCAACAGTTCAAAAAAGACATCACCTGAGTTAATTTTTGCTGGATGGCTGGATTTATGTTGTACATTTTATGCTTTGTTAGGAATCTAATAAGTATGTCATTGCTATCCCCTTATCAGATGATCCATATGATTGTTCAATTATTATTCCAACTCTTTTATGTGTACCTTTTCTTAAAATAAATGATAAGTAAACACAATATCACTTTCACTAGTGGCTATTATGAAAAATAAAGCTTTTAAGAAAAGAAATTGTATGTAAGTAAAAGACTTTGTTTGCATATATCACACCCTTTCATGGTAAGTGGACAAACAAAAGGTCATGTATAGTATAAAGGAGTAAGAAAGTACCCTTTTTGGGGATGGTAACAAATATTACTTTCAAGTAATTATGTATTCATTGTGATTTATAACTTGTTAGGATTTGAAAGGGATGTTATTATCTCCTCCTTTAACCATTTATTGTATCCTTCCCTTATTAAATTTCTCTAAATGAAAGAATAAATTGATTAACATACTTGTCACTGATCCTTGGTCAAGCTCTGGAGTAATCTTGAACCTACAGAAAAATTGTTAGTTTTTGGTGAAACTGATCTTTGTTGACCCCCCCCTCTGGTTTTCTACTTCAATTTTGTCATCTTCAAGTGCTTGCTATCTTTGACTTCTTGCCTTGACTCCCTAGGATATGAGAGATGTAAGACAAAATTAATTTTTACCCAAAATATACTTTGATAAAGGATAAAATAAGTGTTAAAAATATAAATTTAAAATATAATTGGGAGGAGGATCTGCCTGTTTTCCATATCATGTGTACCTCAATGAACGTCCTTCATTTGAGGCCTTGACATATTTGTCATCTTATTGGCGAGCTCTGGAGATCTTTCAACATTGTGGCTGGGGATTAGTCTCTTTGGGACTATGTTATAGGTGGGGATATCTAAAGTTGTTTTTGAAATCTTGTTTCTAGGGAAATTATTGGAATTGGTTTGGAACTCTTAACATACTCTTGATTTAAATTTTAAGGCCCCTCTCAAAATTTCTGCTCCAATTAGATATTCCAATGTAAAGCTCAAAGTTTTTTAGGATAGTGACAATTTTTGGGGATCTTGAGACTTTTTCTCAAAATATGTCTGATTGTACTCTTACATATTGACTATGAGAGGCTGATCTTTTGTTTTGAATTTTGCAATATTCCTTCTTAAAAATTCTGTCGTAGTTTTCATTTCTTGGGGTGGTATGACCGATTTGTTATGGTTCCTACGTATCCTGTTGAAGCAAGAATTAAGTCAAACATAGTTCCCATAAAATAGTGAAAATAGAGAGATAATCAAAGGAGTGACCACAACTAACAAAGGCCGCCTACGTATCCTATTCTTGGAAATTTAGGTCATCACTTAGTTCATTATAAAGGGAAGATATAGAGTAAGGGGTTTATTGAAGTTTAGCCACCTACGTATCTCTTTCTTTGGAACTCAGGTCAAACATAGTTCCTATAAAAGAATGGGGAATCCGTAAGCTATTTCAAAGCATAAAAATGATTGCAAACACAAAGAACATACTATCTTCAGATGTAGTATCTCTTTAATGCATCAGAGTTGATCAAGATTGGCCACTCTTATCCATCCATCTCAAACAAAATCAAATCTCTTTTGGGTAGTACTTTGTGAACCATTTACGGTCCTTGCCAATTTGGAGAAAATTTTTATGTGTATTCCTCTTGGTGAGGAAAGATATGCTTGAAGACTAGTTGTCCAATTTTGAAAATGTAAAATCTTACTCTTTTGTTGAAAACATGGATCATCCATTGTTGATACAACTGCCTATGGAATACGATGCTCTTTCTCTACTCATTAATCAATGCAACTTGTTCTAATTTTGCACAAACCTATTCTTCGCTTCATAATTTATCTTTTTGAATGATTCTTAGTGAAGGTATCTAAACCTCATAAGGTATTACTACTTTTGTTCCATTACACACTAGCAAATATAGAGTTATGCCAGTTGAAGTCCAGACTATTATTTGATACCCCAGTAGGGTATAAGATAATATATCAAATTGTTCTTGAAAAAACAACTACTACCTTTATTGTTACAACCTTATGAAAGGTAGCTTCCATCCACTTTGTAAAATAATTAATAGCAAGTAACATGAATCTATGCCCATTAAAAATAGATGGCTCTATCGAGCTAATAAAATCCATTCCCCAAACTACAAATGACCAAGGTGAAGTCATAACATTAATTTCATTGGGGGAAACTCGAATCAAATATCTATGTATTTGACATTTGTGGCACTTTTGTACAAATCAATTATAATCATTCTCCATAGTCATCCAGAAATATTCATCTTATAAATATTCTTGGCTAAGGTAAATCCATTTATGTGGGGTCTGCATGTTCCAACATCTGCTTCTCAAAGCAACTTTGTGGCTTCAATGGCACCCATACATCTTTGAAATCCTAGAAGTCCTCTCATATAGGATTTTCTGTATTCAAGAAGGAATTACTAGTCATTTGACATATTGTCTTCTTTTGATTAACTATCGCATCTTTTGGATATATTCTAGATTCTAGATACATCTTTATGTTAAAATACCATGGTTTTATATCTATTTCAACTTGTACACAACGTACAAGTTGCTTCTTCAATCTTATCTCCAATAGAATGATATAACTTTGATCTGGATGTTGTATCATAGAGGAGATGGTAGCCAAAGCAGCTAAAAACTCATTTTGTATCCTGGGATAGGCTTGAACTTGATATTTGTAGTCCTCTTACACAGATCTTGCACCAGTTCCTTGTACGACATGATTTTGGAGCTTCATGGCCCATTATCCTTGAACTTGATGGATCAGTAGGTTAGAATCATTGATAACCAATAATTCTTGAACACTAATATCAATTTTTTATCTGATGCCAAGAACACAAACTTCATACTCGCCAGATTGTTAGTGCATATGAAATGAAATTTGGCTGTTATCGGGTAATGTTTACCTATTTCTGATATCAATACTGCTCTGATTCCTTTACTCTTGAGATTAACTACTCCATCAAAGAACATTCTCCACCCAGGATATGATTCAGAGATGTCTTCTCCCACAAATAAGACTTCTTCATCTAGTAAATAGGTTTGGAGTGGCTTATAATCTTCATCAACTAGATTCTCTGCAAGTTATTTGCTAGGTATTTCCCCTTGACCACTGTTTGAGTCACATATACAATGTCGAACTCATTTAGTAATATTTTTCACTTGGCCAATTTCCTCGTAAGTTTAAGAATATACATTTCAAAAGGTCCATTTTAGAAATAAGATACATTGTATACGAGGACAAATAGTGTCTCAACTTTGGAGTGATCAAAGTTAAAGCACAATAAGTTCTTTCCAATAGAGTATAGCAAGCCTCGTATAACGTGAACTTCTTACTCAAGTAGTAAATTTCTAGTTCTTTCTTTCCAGTTTCATAATGCTGCCCCAGAACTTATCCAAATACATTATCTGACTGATAGATAGAGCAACAATGGACTTCCTTCCCTTGGAGGGACTAACTCGGGCAGATTGGACAAATAATGTTTTATAGTGTAAAAGGTATTTTGGCACTCTTCTGTCCATTTAGCAAATTAAAGATATGTTCATAGATGACTATTGGATGGGCTATAAATTAGATATCGTAATTTAATCTTCCCAAGAAACATATGACTTCTTTCTTGGTGTTTGGTGGAGACAACTCTTGGATCACCTTAACCTTTGGAGGATATAGCTCAATGCCTCTTCGACTAACTATAAAGCCTAATAAGTTTCCCGTTTGAACCCCAAAAGAATATTTGGTAGAGTTCAACTTCAAATTATGTTGTTGCAACTGATCAAAGAACCTTCTCATAAACTCTTGCAGGACTTTATGATAACATCATCTACATACACTTCAATCTATTTGTGAATCATATCATGAAAGATAATCGTCATGGCTCTTATGTACGTATCACCAAAATTCCTAAGACTAAATGACATCACTTTGTAATGATAGACACCAAAGGTGAGATCAAAGTAATTTTTTCTGCATCCTCTTCATCTTTAAGACCTGATGATAATCGAAAAAACAATCTATGAATAACTACATCTTATTCTTAACGCATTTGTCGATAAGGATATGTATGTTGGGAAATGGAAGTTGTCTTCTAGACTGGACTTATTCAGATCCCTTAGTACATGCAGATCCTAATCTTGCCATCCTTCTTTCATACCAAAATAATATTGGCTATCCACATTGGATACTTTGTGAATTTTGCAACCCTAGCTTGGCTAACCTCATCTTTGATTCTCAGACTCAAATTTGGATTGAAATTTTTGAGTCTTCTTCTTTATGAGACTAAACCTTGGGTCAATTGACAACATATAGGCCATAATTTTTTTGCTTAATCCTGGCATATCATCATAAGACCATGTGAATATGTGAACATACTCCTTGAGTAGTCTAGTAAGTTCTCTCTTTTGTGCTTTTTATAGAAGAACACTGATCCTAGTTTCTTTGACTTCATCATCATTTCACAATTGACCATTTCAGTCTCTTCAAGATTGGACTTTTTGTGGTTCTTAAAATCTTTAATTATTTTGTCAACTATAGTGGAATTATGGTCTTTTCATTATATTCTTCGCATTCATCATCATCTACCTCGATAGATCATATAGCTCTTGACATAATATGATATTGGATGGTTTTAATTTATTATTACTAAAATTAGAAACGAATAGAGTTAGATAATAACAATTATAAAAATAAAATTATTTTCAAAATAAAGGAGGCTGTTCATTGAATTTAAAAACACTAACAAACATTGGTTGCGACCCACACAAGTATGGGTTTATGCCTTTTGTAAAAGTAAAAAGAGTTCTGAGGACCATAACAATAAAAGTGTGTCTCAGGCCTCATCCGAACTACTACTAATTTTAGAACAAAAATTAAATTGATTCTTTCTCTACCACAATGGTCAAAGAGACGTGCGTAGAGAGGAGGCCCAGCTATGCAACTGCTCTTCAAGCTCAACTTTTATAATCCTCAATATCTCTAAGAACTTTTCTAAGATAGTGTTATATTCTTCAAAAAGATTTCAAATTCCATCACCAAACCATCGGTTATGGGCTTCTCACACATGGGAAATGACTGGTATAGATATGGCAATGGCTCTGCCAGTTCTATCTTTAGTTTGTGTGCCTTGGCTCTATTTTCATCTACTTCAGTTTCCACATACTAACGATATGCAACATTGCCAACCCTTCTCAAACTAGAAAGCAACTCCAATATATTAGGGACTGAGCTTCCCCTTCTTCCCAAACTGCATCACTCCATTCATGGGAGATACCTTCAAGAACACCATATCCCCAATCTCAAACTCTAACTTCATATGTCTCACATCTGCATAGGACTTTTGGCAACACTGGGCGGCTTTAAGCCTATCCCAAATCACTTTCACTTTCTTCATGGCTTAATGAACCAAATCTAGACCAAACATCTCCACCTTACGAACCACAAACCACCCAATAGGAGACCTACACCTCTTACCATAAGAAGGCCTTAAATGGAGCCATCCCAATACTAGAGTGGTAGCTATTATTATACGCAAACTCTATAAGAGGTAAATGCTAAACCCAACTACCACCATAGTAAATCACGCAAGCTTAAAGCATATCTTCTAATATCTCAATAGTTCTTTCTTCTTGCCCATCCGACTGCGGATAAAAAGCAGTACTAAGATGATAAAAATAGGCACCCCATGCAACTTCACAATCTCTTAGAGGTACAACCTCGTATAATTCTCTACCAAAAAACTAGTCCTTACTGGTAAGAAATAAGCAGACTTTGTCATCCTATCCACGTGACACAAATTGAATCAAACTGATTCCTAGACTGAGGAAGACTGGTAATGAAATCCACATTGATCACCGCCTACTTCAACATAGGCAACTTAATTTCTTGATACAATCCTCCGAGCCTCAAGTGCTCTACGTTCACTTGATGACACACCATGCACTTAGCTACAAAACTATCCACGTCCTATTTCATATTATTCCACTAATAAATCTCCTTAAGGTCATGATATATTTTCGTCGAACCAGGATGAATAGTATAACGCGGCTTATGTACCTCAGCCAAGATTCTCTCATGCAACCCATCTATATCAGAAACGCATAATCTTCCTTGGTAATGCAAGGTACAATCAATATTAATCTCAAAGGCCATCACTTTTTGCCTACCTATCTCACCCTTGATCCTCATTAAGACAAGATTTAACACTTATTTCTCCTTTATTTTTGGACCAAGAAATGACTGCGCCACCTTCTACACAAACACACCACCATCTTCAGAGTCCAAGAGACAAACTCCAAGGTTAGCCAAATAGTGAATATCTCTCACCAAGTCCTTCTTTCCTTTATCCACATAAGCTAGACTCCCCATGGATAACCTGCTAAGAGTATTAGCAACTATGTAAGGTTTACCTGGATGGTAGTGAAGACTCATGTCATAATCTTTGAGCAGCTCAAGCCATCTCCTTTTCCTGAGGTTCATCTCTTTCTGAGTAAATGTATATTGCAGGCTCTTATGGTCAAAAAAGATATCTATATGCACTCTATACAAATAGTGATGCTTGATTTTCAATGCAAATACCACGGCCTATAATTCAAAGTCATCAGCCAGATAATTCTTCTGATGGACCTTTAACTGTCTGGAGGCATAAGCTATCACTTTGCCATGATGTATCAAGACGTAACCAAGCCCCACACGGGATGCACCACAATAGAGCACAAACCCATCAGTGCCTTCAGGCAAATTCAATCCTGGAGCTGAAGTTATTTTATACTTCAACTTCTCAAAACTACCCTCACAAGCATCAGACCATAAGAACTTCACCTTCTTCTGAGTCAACATAGTCAACGAGGTAGCTATAGAAGAGAAACTTTCCACAAACCTTCTGTAATAACCGGCTAAACCCAAGAAGCTCCGAATATTGGTTGGAGTCATATGTATAGGCCACCTCTTAACCACTCTAACCTTCTATGGATCCACCATGATCCCTTCACTAGAAATGACATGACCCATAAAAGTGACAATGTTTAACTAAAATTTACATTTCAAAAAATTTGGCATACAATTGTTGATCTTTCAGGGTCTGTAACACAATGCAGAGGTGATCATCATGTCCCACCTCACTCTTAGAGTACACCAGAATATAATCTATGAATACGATGATGAACAAATCTAAAAACTAATGGAAGACTCTATTCACCAAGTCCATGAATGTCATTGGGGCATTAGTCAACCCAAAAGACATGATTAAGAAATTGAAATGCCCATATTAGGTATGGAAGGTTGTTTTAGGGATATCCACTTCCCTAATATTTAACTAATGATACCTCGACCGAAGATAAATCTTAGAGAAAAACTTAGCACGCTGAAGTTGATCAAACAAATCATTTATCCTTGGAAGAGGCTACTTATTCTATATTGTTACCTTATTCAAATATCGGTAATCAATACATATCCTAAGGGAGACTTCCTTCTTATGCACGAATAACATGGGTGCACCCCATGAAGACACGCTAGGATAGATGAAACCCTTTTCTAAAAGATCCTTTAGTTACTCTTTAAGCTCGTTTAACTCAATTGGAGCCATTATATATGGGAGAGTAGAAAAAGGATGAGTGTTCAAAACAAGATCTATCCCAAAATCAATCTCCCTATCGGGAGTAACACCAGGAAAGTCATTAGGGAAATCGTAGGAAATTCATTCTCCTCTGAGATGAAATATAAAGAAGGACCCTCTTAGTTAGAATCTTTAACCCAAACCAAATAATAGAGACACCCCTTAGAGATTAATCTCCAAGCTCTAAGATATGATATGAAGCATCCCTTAGGATCTACGGAACCACCATATCATTCAATAACTAGCTCATTAGGGAATTTGAAGATGACCTTAGGATTCTAAAAGTCTAGAGGTGCGTACCACGAGGACAACCAATCCATCCATAATATGGTATCGAAATCAACCATGTCTAGTTCAAAAAGATCTACCAAAGTCTCCCAATCATCCACAGATACCACGCAACCTCTATAGACTCTTCTAGCCACCACAGAGTCACCTATCAAGGTGGAAATAGAAAAAGGGTCCGTAATATACTAGGAACCAAAACCAAAATACATAGCCACAAATGAGGTCATGTAAGAGAGAGTGTACCCTAGGTCAAGTAAATAGTACACACCTTGGGAAAAGAGTTTCAACATATCGGTAATGACATCAGCTGATGCCTTAGAATTCTGACGAGTAGTAAGAGCACATAGTCAGTTCTGACCAATGCCGAAGCGAGATGGTGCACCCTTTGGTGCTGGAGCTGAAGAAGAGGCAACAGGAACCTTGTTTTCCCCAGAAGCAACCTTGGCCACTAGACAATTTCTAATCGTGTGCCCTAGCTGACCAAAGTTGAAGAACTTATCCTTTACTTCATCACAATATCCCCGATACAATCGACCTCAAAACCTGCATGTAGGATAGAATGGAGCTGATTCGGTGCTACTAGCCTGAGATTGGGCATTCTGTGCCCTATAATTGTCGCCATCATAAAAAAGCTTATCACCTAATGGCTTTGGTTAGGGAGCACTAGCTGTCATGTAAGACCCCAAATTTCCCTTCTTCTTTTTGGGCCACTTTCCACCATCTTTTTCACTCGACTACTGGCTACCATCCTACTCAAAAAATCTAAACTTCTTACTCTACCTTTCTCTCATCTCTGCCTGTTTCTTCTTCTCTTTTTCAACCTGCTGAATGTATACAACCAACCTACAGATATCCATGTTCTTGTTTAATAAGATAGCCTTACTCTCCAAAATCAAGTCGCAGGACAACCCGAAAGCGAATTTCCTTATTCTAGCCCTTATACTAGAAACCAACTCCAAAACATACCTAGATAACTGGTGAAACTTTAAGACATACTCCTTGACTGGCATCGTGCCTTGCTTTAGATTAACAAACTTTTCCACCTTTGATTCCCTCAGCTCTTAAGGAAAGAAGCGGTCCAGGAAAGCATTAGAAAAATTATCCCATAAAGCTGACTCAACATTGTCACCCCTTGATTGGTCTTATTCCTCGTACCACTGATAAGCCATATCTTTCAATTGGTAGGTGGAGAACTCCACGCCCTCTACATTAGTGGCATGCATCAAATAGAAGATATTTTGTATCTTATCAAGAAAACTTTGAGGATCATCCTCGACCTTAACTCCAGTAAAGGTTAAAGGATTTAACCTCATAAACTGGCCAACCCTTGTGTCCCCAGAAAATGGAGTAACAGATGCACCATACTCAAACTGAGTAGCAACCAACAAAGCCAATATATATATACACCAATAAAACTCAGTATTTGTTATATCAGCCCGAGGAGCTTGAGAAGGACTGGAGGGGACCTGTGGAACTCCAGGAGTGCAATTAAGAACTGGACCCCTAGACCGGGTCTGGACCCCATAAGCAGGACATGTTCTATCAATATTGTCCTCAGGTAGGACAGAGGAGTTTATGTAAGCTTCAGATCATACGGGAGGCATGATTTGAAAAGCGAACAAGAGGGAGTTGGAGAATATTTTAGGACCTTAGGCTCTACAATCCAAAAATAGAACATAAGAAAGAGAAACATTCTTAAATGCCTTGTAGCCTATCCTTTATGAGTGTGGAGCTCTAAACACCCTTAAAAGAGACTCTACTTGACTTGGCTTTGTGGACTCCCAATTAACCATGAACCTAGAGCTCTGATACTAATCTTACTCGACCCAAATAAGGCCTAGTCGTGTTGGATAGCTCAAGTCCAACTAGGATCAAAGACCACCCCTGATACCTCATCGTTAACCACCCTATATCCCATATCGAATGAGTTCTAACATATAACAATATAAAATAATAATAATTTAAAGACATTAGGTAAAGTCTATATCTAGAACCAAACAGCCAAAACCAAGTATCCAACCAATACCAATCCTAATTTCCAAAACCATACTAATGCTAACACTAATACCGACACTGCCCATGCCTATAGTTGTTTGACAAAGCCTTTAACTAGAATCAAAGAATAACCAGTCAGTACATGCCCACAATTATAGACAAAACCCAAACCAAATAAATAACAATGATGGAAAAATATCCATAGTATGAAATAGAGCCTTTCGGAGAATGGAATCTCACCACTTTAATCTGACTCAAAGTTGTCCCCAAATCTAATTCACTGAGAAGGAAGAATGGTAGTATGGCCAGTTCCTGCATCGTATAGGGATACAGTACCCAAAGACCGTTAACAGAGTGAACAATAGCATGTAACTCAGGGATAAAGGTAAAATAATGCCATTATTCTAAACCAAATAAAATAACCATATGCAGTCATATATATACATATATATATCATGCTGGGATAAGGAAAAACGTTTAGCATGCAACTTGAAACCTTAACGTAGGATGTAGCTTTGTCATTCTAAACATCCACCCACAGGCTATATGGGTTCAGCTACTCCTATTGAAAGGGCCCTAGTGCATATTAGTCCCATGAATCGAAGGTATTAAGTAAGACCAGAGAATGCCCCGATCCCATGTCAATCCATAATATAAAAATATATCAATAGTATGAACCATGCACACAGGTCATCAAGACCAAACCTCACATCTACAAACATGATTTTCCAGTATTGGCCCTTCCCGGGACCACCACCTACTATAGTTTTGCCACACAACCCCCTTTAAGACCATATTAAAACCACTTACACATCCCAACTTTTTTCTAAGGAGTCTTTTAATTAGGCATTAATTGTTGGTATCTTCATACCAAAATTAGAGTTTGCAAGTCTATTCCCTTATGACATATAGAACCATTAAACAAAAATTAGACTCTACCATTTCCAATTAAACCAAGACCATGGACACCAAGGCCTTCTCAAAATCATTTGAAATCAAATCAAATCAATTCAAGTTCCATTACTATTTAGGCAATGCAAGGATTCTAATAATATTCAAACTATGTGACAAAATCATATTCATAGGCAATTTTACAAACAGGTTGAGGACACATAAGTTTCGAGAAAATGACCAAGTAATTTGAGTAATCCATAGTACCCCAAAATCCATTTACTATTACAATGAATCCCACAGTACTCAAAATCATACTAAAACAAGGAAAACCATAATTAAACCATGAGAAAAATTACTCAACCATGAATATCTAAAACCCCCCAACTTTTATTTCAAAACCATAACAATACAATGAAAATCATACATTAAAACATGAGCATTTAGTAAAATAAAAATGAGAGAGGAGTAACATGCCTTAGACACCAAGAAGTACGAAAAAAAATGACCCTTGAAAGCTAGATGAAACCCTAGCTTTTTGCTTGAGAAGAGAGTTTGGGAGAGATTTTAAGAGTTTTTGATTGGGAATAATATGTTAATGAAAACCCAAAAGATGTTATAAGTTATGGTATCAAAGGGATTTAAAGTGAGAAATATCCATAATATCCTCAACTTAAAGCTGCAAGAAAAACCACAGGTGGTTACGAGTCAATCCCTTGACTCGTGACCACAACATACGACTCATACCCTTGAGTCATCACCAAGAAAGTGAGTTGAACACCCATACACTGTCCACTATACGACTCCATGATCCCAGTTATTACCAGACCATACCACTCGTATGGTCTAATAGTATCCAAGATAGAACCCAAAGGGATTAAATACTAGACAACCTATGACTTTACCTCATGACTTGTAACCTATCCTCAGGACTCCTAGTTAGCCACTAATACTCAAAGTCAAATCAAGCCACTAAGTTACTAATGTAATTAAGGATTATCCCAATGACTCATCACTACCCCTAATGACTCATACGACCAACTCATAACCATAATAGAAACCCAACCGCCATCCACTGAACACCTTATGATTTAGTTCACCTGCTTCGTACCCATACCATATGACTCATATGGTTAAGTCATTAATAGAACAGTGAGCTCAGAGCTCAAGCATTTTCCAAGGGCCAAACCCAGGGTATTTCAAGTAAATACTACATATAGTAGAGTGAAACATGCTTAGTTATTTACGAATAAAATTTCCAAATTTATGAAGTTACATTGTCTATCATGTCTAATAGGGAATCATAATTCACTTCACTCTTTTGGAGATCTTTCCAAGAAGCACTGGGTACCTGAGTAGATTTAGTACTGCATTTCATCCATAGTGGATGGACAATCTGAGCATACTATACACATTTTGGAGGATATGTTGAGCATATGCATCCTTAACTTTAGAGGTAGTTGGGATACCTACTTAACCTTAGTTAAATTCAGTTATAATAATAGCTTTCATTCAAGCATTTAGATGTCTCCATATGAAACCCTATATGGTAGGCCATGTCATTCTCCTATCGGGTGATTTGAAGATGGAGAGACTAAGGTTTTAGTACCATACTTGGTACAAAAAGCTATGGACAAGGTCCAATTAATTAGAAATAGGTTGCTCATAGCTCAAAATAGGCAAAAGTCTTATACAGACATGAAGAGAAGATATTTAGTGTTCACAGTTGGGGATAAGGTTTTTCTATGAGCCTCTCCTATGAAAGGTGTGATATGATTTGAGAAAAAAAGTAAATTGAGATCGAGACATATAGGACCTTATAAGATACTTGATCTTATAGAAGGAGTGGCGTATCATTTGGCACTTTTTCCAAAGATGTTTTTTATCCATCTAGTGTTTTATGCCTTTATATTAAAGAAATATATATCAAACTCTTCTCGTATTCTTGAAGCACCGACCTTGCAGATTGATGAGAATTTAACATATGAAGATGAGACAATGGCGATTATTGATAGATAAGTAAGAAAGTTATGGCCAAAAGATTTTGTGTTCGTAAAAGTTAGATAGAAGAACCATACCATTAAAGAAGCTAGTTGGGAGTTTAAAAATGACATGCGAGTCAATTATCCTCACTTGTTTCAGTCTACAAGTATGTACTTGTTTGAATATGGTGACCTAATTTCTCAAGGTGGGGAGAATGTAATATCCTGTATAATTAAATGCTGAGTAATTTTAGTTGTAAAGAAAAAAATTTGTGGGTTGAAGCCCATTTATCCATAAAAAAAGAAAATAATGGACAAAAGACCATATACCAAAAGAAAAGAGGATTAAATAAGAGAAAAATAAGCTTTTTAGTGTATCTGCATGCGTTAAAAAAATAAAAAGGGGATTAAGGGAAATTTGGATCCCATGGTGCAACATCAAGAAAAAAAAATCTTGTTCTATTTACTAGAAAAGGAGAATGAAGGAAAACAAGAATAAGGCATTAGCAAGTAATTAGAAAAACAAGTAGAAGAGCAAGGTAAGTTCTGAATATTGATTATAGATTTGTTTCATATTTTAGTGGCTATTAAATTAGGGTTGAGAGTTTAAGAATCAAGGATTAAAGTGATAGACAAATCTTTAAATTCTCATGAACAGAGTGAGTATATTAAACAATTGGATTATAATTTTTATATTTTTAGCCAAACCAAAGAATAAAATTTGGGTAGTAAGTTTATTGTAATTTATGATAGCGATAAAAATCAGCTATAAGTATTGTTCTCATGAGTTGAAGCAAAAAATAATTTAGTATAAGTTGACAAGTTGAGAGTCAATCATGATATTCCACAAGTTATGTATTTTAAAGTAGTTAGGTTTTGGCCTAAACAAAGAAATTAACACAAGACTGATATGATATGATTATAGATTGATCAAAGAAAGTTGTACGAAATTCTTGAGGTGACAAGTTTGGTATTCCGACAAGTATACCGTGAGTAGTAACCTTATCATAATTTGTGTTTCTTAACTTGCATAATTTATATATGATTTTGATAAAACAAGAGTTAATAAATGCTTTAAAATTGCACGTGGGGCAAATATTTTGCTTGATATGATACTGAAATGGTTATTTGAGATGTTCTCACTGTTATATAACATATTTATCGTTACTTAAGATATGATTACTGATGTCATGAAAGTTCTTCACTTGAGAAATAAGTATTTTGATATGTGTTTTATTCATATTTATATGAAATATGTTTTGATATAAATTTAAATGCCCTGTACTATTTTGAAAATGCTTTTTATATGATTAACTACTATTAACAAAGAAAGTATAAATGGGAGTAGACCTTGATTTCAATTTTGTAGCTAACAGCGGGTTCACTAGAATTAGGGCACCTTGTATTTATAGATTATTATTATAACCCTCACTAGTAGGAAGGTAGAACTAACATACCATTGTCGATCTCCCTTGAGTAGGGACCTACTAATAAGATATTTGACTCCATTACAAAGGGTCCACTATTATTGGATAATTATTGAAGTAGAATGTCATATTTATTACACGATTCATTCTTGGAAACCTCCCATATATGAAATATTTGATATGATATAGTGTTTTATTTAGTTTATTATCAAATAATTAATTGATTTTGATTTCATGGAATAAATAAAATTTCTTCTTATGTTACTGTCTCTTATAAGGTAATGTTTTTCTCGATGTTTTGATTTTCAAGTAACATATTTTCTGACTTTTCCCCATTTAAAAAGTTTTATGGTTAAGTGTTATTACTCACTGAACTAGCATTTGACTCCTCAATATTTTTTAAAGAATGCAGGTGACAATGAGGATTTTGTTAGGTAGAGCATTCGAGTAGGCATATCGCAAGTTTATTTATTAATTTTGGTCTATTATTTGAACTCTTAGAGTCATTCCTTAGTCAATATTTTATTAGATTCATGAGTATTCTTTCAGTTTTATGGACTGTTGGAGTATTTGACTTATTCTCATAGTTTGGAGATAAATTTTGTATTATTATTTCATGGTGAATGTTGAATGGATCGTTGATATTGGTGAATATTTTAGTGATGTTGGTTGTTGATTTGAGACAGGAAAATTTTTGGATAGGCCTAAAAATAGGGGAAACTCTGCTCGATTTTTTATAGAATACCGACGAGGCTTGATTTTGAGTTATAACCTTCTTAGCTTGGTCATGGTCCTATTTTAGGTCGTGACAATTGAGGGAATGGCTCCATCCATATGGATCCATGGCCTTTCAAAAAGTAAATTATAATTGGTGTTGATATCCATTACTTAAAATTTCACTAGGAATTCAATGGGTTAAAATTTGATCGGGAATTCAATGGGTCCCAATTAAATGCACAAATTAACTTCGCTAATTGTGTCCCTCTAAACTCCATCAAAAGTTTTCATGCTAATATAACATTAGTGAATCTTGCCGAAATCATAGTCTAACTGAGTCAATGTAGAGAGTGAACAAATCTTCAATCCAGTTCCATCATCTATTAGAACTCAATTGACAACCTAGTCACAACATTTGAGAGAGACATGTAAAGTTTTGTTATGCATTATTCCTTCAAATGGCAACTCTTTCTTGAAATAGATATGGTGACTTCCCACTACCTTTCTTATCATAGAAAACAAATTCTCACCCCGTGTTCCTGTTGGCACATAGGCTTCATCAAGGTCCTTTAATAAAACTTGTTTATGACATTGAGAACTCATTAATAGTGCTAGAATAGAAATCTAGGTATGAGTATTCTCCAAATGCATGATAATAGAATAGTCCTTTGGTTGAATTCTCCTCCAAAACTCTTCAGCTTCTCCTTTAGCAATCATTCATTTGGGGTTCTTTTAAATATATCATTTGCTAACTCTTTAGGAGTGTAGCATTAGCCTGATCAAGTTATCTCATAAGTAACGACCATCTCCACAATGAATTTTTTCTTTGTTGGAACTAAGGCAAAAACTTGATATGGGCTGTCAGCACTAAAAACTATGATTTTTATTAATACTTAAGGCAGACATAACTTCTCTATCTTCACTACCCTTTCTACTTTTTTTCATTTTATCCAACATTGCTTAGCTTATAGACTTTCTCATTAGCCATTCATATTTATTCTCAATCATATTAATGGTAGGCCCTCAATGGCTCAGCAACAGATTTTTATTAATAATTGGTGCTCACGCTTAAAGAGTAATGACCTTTTGATCAATAAAATCTTAGATCTTATGCTTCAAGATGATACAATCCTCGATAGAGTGTTCGATGCCCCTGAATGATACGCATAATTTGGTTGGCCCAGATGAATCGAGAATTGGTATTGCCGGGTTTTGATTGGATAGGCTAAATGTATCTGGCTGCTCTTAATTTTTCAAAGAGTTAAGTCTGACTTTTATCTAATGGAGCAAAGGTCCTAGGAGGTTTCTTTTCTATATTAGGATCGGAGAGGTTATTTTATTTGCCTAGTGGAGGCACTTGGTGGTAATTTTAGGTATTTGGAAGAGGTGCTTGATGGGTAGTTTGGATGTTATGGTAGTTTGGCAATGGATCTTGGTAGTTTGGTTGATTATTTGGCTATGGAGTTGGGTAATGAGGTTGGTTATTTAGCTATGAAGCTAGGGTAATGAGGTTGAGTATGTAAAATAGGTTGAATATTTTGTGGAATTGGAGGGTAGATAAGCAGTGAAAGAGTTCCTCCAAGTCTAGATGTATTTTTCAATTTACAGTTGAAGGATACAAAAGTTACATCCTCTTTTTTCTGGTTAAACAATTTGAAAAATCTTGACTATATTGGGGTTTTGCTGATCTTGATCTTAACCAAATCAGTAAATGTTGCATAAATTGTTCATATCATTTTTTCATAAAATTCTGATTCTTAGGTATGAGAGAGCACCGATATCTCCTTTTTCATCATGGGAGGCCAAAATTTTGCTTCTCCTGTCTTCTATTAATAAGCATACTCTCGGAAATACTCATTGGATTTTTGCTTGATTATGTTCAAGGAATATCAATCTATAACCACTTCTATATTGTAGGTGAATCTCTTGGTAAAATCTTGGGCAAGGCTCTCCATCTAGGACATTTTTCATCTCTTGTTAGGTGAACCATTATAAGGCTTCACCACTCAAACTTTGACTGAAGAACCTCATTAGTAATGTTCATTTTTGCCAAATCCAACCAATTGATCACAAAATCCTCTTAGATATGCCATAGGATTCCCAGTACCATTGAACGTTTTAAATTTCGGAACCTTATAATCTTTGAGTAGATTCAAAATAAGATGAATACATAGATCATTGTAGCTAAACCCTATATTTTTAGATGGACCATAAAGTTTTCTTATCCTTGTAATCTCTTTCTTCATCGCTAACATGTTCTTCTCATGTTTCTTTTCCACAGCTTCCACTCTTTTTTGGTCTCTTCATAGTGATCAATCTAGAGATTTGGAAAGGTAGTATATGGATCTCAGATAGCGGTTACATGGAATGTGGTAGGAGCTATAGGTTAGACTAATAATGGGTTTTAGATAATGAGAGTGAAGTTTTATGGATTATTGGCATTTAGATTGTTATTATGGTAAATTGGGGGGATGTTTTGGGAACTATAGGTGTTTGGAGAAGTTTGGCAGGTAGGAGGAAGATTTTGGGGACAATAAGTATCTGGTTTATATTTTTGATAGTATGTTAGGTAGGTGGGGTATGATTTTGATATGAGAGTAGATCATTAGCAATATAGTCTGTGGGAGGTTTGGGAGTGGAAGTGTTTGAGAAGTTTCTTCAATGAATCCTCTGATTAGAAGGGTTAGAAGGAGGGAATTAGAGAGGAGGCTTAGAGTCCTCTGAGATAGGCGTGTTTGCAGTAATGGCCAGTATATCCAGGTCATTAGTTCTTTCTATCTCTTCTTTCAAGTCTGCTATATGTTGTGCCAGTTGTGCAATATTTTACTTTGTTCTACTACCATGTTGTCGCTTACTGTGATTTCTGCCAAGGCATTATCTTCGTCATTACCAATCATTTTCCCTTCTCCTTTAGATAAGCAATGGTCAGGAAAGGAACTTTTATTAGCTTTTGAACTAGTGTGGTAAGAGTGTTCTACTAGCTTTTCAACACATACCAATTTCTATTTATTACCTGGTAAAGTAAAAATAACTCACAGGTCAAATGTGTTAGATTTTGTCCATAATAATCAATAGAAAATATTAGATAGAAATAAACAAAATGGTGTTACTTTATTGAAGATGAATCAGCCCATGGATGATTTTAAGTAAAAGGGAATTTAACGGACATGAATTTTCCCATTGATTTTTTTTTTTGAAATTATAGATTTTGACAGGAAAGTTGACTTAGATTGAGTCTTGATACTTATCGTGTTGTTCTTCTAACCCTTATTGATGATAAGCCATAATCTTCCAACTTCTATGCATTGCTTATTCAGTGTCCTTAAAAAATTAAGCTCATACAAAAGAGGAATTACACTTTTAAAGGATTTTTTTATGGCGAGATTTAAATTTTCTGGGAAACTTGAAAGACTTTAGATTTTGATGTCAGACTTTTGTAGTATAGAATTATTTTTGCCTATGAGCTCCTAAAAAGGAATTCTTCAATAGGTGTAGGTTAATTTACCTTCGATTAGAGAAACACATTTTACATACAATAGTTAAATCATATAATAGTAGGTAAAAGTTTACACGTCCTAATATTAAGTGACCCTTTTCATGCCAGAGTTGTCCCTAAATGCTAGATATTCGAGATTATGATAGATTGCCCAATCCATTAATTTATGACAACTTTGAGTATGGATATAAAGCCTAGTTTCATGAAATGTTGATAAAGATTACAATGATAAGGAGCGAACTAAAAAAAATGAAAAGATTACATGACCAACAAATAATCCTAAGACTTGGCCTAAATCCTACCTTCGATTATGCTGGTAGAGGAAATGAAGATGATTCCACAACACTGCTAGGTCCTGCTCCTATATTTTCCAAATACTGCATTATATTCACCATTTAATCACATATTTTTAGAGTGATCACTCTATTTCCAAGACAAAAATAATTACCCAAATTGTTGCTCCAACATTCTGAAAATCGTGTTTCCCCATTGGGCTAGCGTCTATATTGTCAATCTTCTCGAATCTGTGCTTGATATTTTAGAGTCCCCTTTACTGGTTCGCATCACATATCTATTGTAAGAATTTTACTCCATTCATGTAGAATACGACTATCTTTAGGGACTCTAAAGTCTGGCCCAAAAAGGATTTTAGAAACTCTCAAAATTGCTTAGAGAGGGATGATTTGTTCTAACCAAACTATCGAAGTACACACAGTGGATCATATAGATGGAAAAATCTCAATCCAATAATATTAATACAATAAAGTTCTCTAAATCTTATATTAGACGTGAAAATAAGATCAATGGGTATTTCCACTGAAATTAGTCACTGGTATGGGAGGCCAAAACTTGTACTAATTATTAGTGATGACCGAAGACAATAACTCCTTCATCTTGTTATTATAACTGTTGATCTTATTTGAAAGACTAAATATTATATCGATCATTTTGTCACATTTGTAGAAATGCTCTGTTGCCCACATCTGCAGAAGAATATTACAACCTTCAAAGAAGCTTGTTTCATCTCTTGTACACTTTCCAAGTGCTCAAAATATTTCTGCTAAAATCATAGGAACCAAGGTGATTTCTACGCCATCAACTCTTTTAAAAATAACTCGAGCCACAGAATATATGAAAGTGTTGATTTTCCCATATTCTTATGGAAATACAAAAACCCCTAGCAAGGTAATGATAAATGCGATCAGACGTCTAAGCAGTCAATGTGTAGTAGCGCAAGAGAATTATTTCTTGAATAGCTTATAACAATCTCGAGAACCATATCTCTCATATAAATAATTTAATGAAACCCAGTTGTTTTCAAAGCATTAGAGTTTATTAGTGTTTTTCAATCCTAAGTAGCGAAGAAATTTCTTTCCTGGTTGACCGTATTGGGTGATCTGACCTCTCCATTGATACTCTAAATTGGTGAAACAAAAGATATCCTCTAATATGGAGGTGATTTCAAAGTCTTTGAATGCAAAAACAACTCGATCTAGATTCCAAAAAAGAATCAATTCTCTAACATGTTCGCTGGGTGAAATCTTGAATAGCGCTGGGAGGAACCTCAACTTTCTTGCAAATTCTAGCTTTTCAAACGAATCAAAAAAATTTCACCATATTCTCAACTTGTATGGGATATCATCGTCATTCTAATTTTGGTTACTCGAGGGATTAAATTTGTCCTACAATAAAATAAAATAAGTGCATATTTTCTAAATTTCCTATGTCATAATTAGTGTTGGATCCATCTATCATTATCAAGTTGCGCAAAATATGCTTATTGATAGTTGGGCTGTAAACTCGTCGATACACGGGTGAATATCCTAAATGTAGAGTCGATAGAAAAGATCAACCCAACTAAGGTATATGCATGCATGACTTGAATTAAAAAGGTGGTACAACTCTATTTTAAATTCTTTTCAAGATTTGGCTTACTAAACAAGGTTCTCAAGCGGACTTCTCAAATTAGAAATAAACATTTATGATTAGACAAAATGGGTAAGGATTCAATCCAAGTAAGTAAAGAAAGAAATAAAATGAAGGTAAAATTAAAATGGCAACACCTTTTAGAATTTATCTAAATTAATTAATTAAATATTAGTTAATACAAATAGTGAAAACAATTACAAAAATAAAGAGAAGGTTAAGATAATGGGCTTTCAAGCCCATTTGGATTCAGATTTTTTACGTCGTACGACATGGTTACGATAGTTTAATTAGATAAATGGCCTATATTTTATAGCTTTTTATAAGTACCATAATTTATAGAGAAAAGACATCAAAATACCCCTAAACTTGTTCTCTCAATTTCCGTTAGTCCTTTAACTTGTCTAGTATAAGTACTCGCGCGATGCACGAAACATTTTTTAAAAAATATTCATTAAAAAGATTTGCTTATTCACATTAAAATAATATGTTATTAAATTTTTAAATACTTTAAATTAATTGTGAAATAATAAAATTTAAAATAATTACTAATAGTGAATTATAATTAATACAATCACATTTGCAATTATTTTGAATATCTTGATATGAAAAGAAATAATATTAGTGTTTTATTTAATCATATTTCATTAACTAATTTTTAAAAATAATAAAATATGAAATGTTAAATACTTTTTAATTTTGTTGTGGACTATCACCTTTATATTTTTTATCAATTAAGGAATGAAATTGCATTCCTTTTCATTTCACATTTCAATTTTTTTGTCTATCAATTTAACTTCAGCAAATTTCGCATATTTTAAAATTTTTTATCCTTTATTCTATTTTAAACACCAAAATAATTAATTATACAAATTATAAAACTTTCAAAATTTAAATTTCAGCACTTTCAATTCAAAAATTAAGCACCTATAATTTTATTATTTATTTTATATTTTCAAATTGTTCTACTTTTTATAATTTTTTTCATATTCAATTTTATTATTAATATCTTTAAGTATTTATTTATTAAGTTCTCTTAAACCACTTCCAAATTTACCTACTCCACCAAATTGCATGCCCATCCCCCTACCCTCACCCTACCCCTAAACCCCCCTCCCCCCACATTTTTATTTTTAAATTTTTATTTTATTTTTTTTTTAAAAAAAATTACTCACCTCACTCTTATCCTTAGTGAGCCCTCCCAAACAAATAAAAAAAATTATTTTATTTTTTAAATAATTTTTTTACCCCAGCCCCTCCTTACATGCCACCACCCACCCCGACTTTCTACATAACTCAAAAGCATTTTATTTTATTATTATTAGAAAATATTTTTATAAATTTTTTTCTTGCTATCCCCCTACCTTGATCCCTGATTTTTTAAACTTGAAAATTTTTTTAGATTTTTTTTTCTACCCTTAATCCCAATTCGCCTAATCCACCACTTCGCCACCCTACCCACTCATCCCAACCCCTACCTCGCCCCAACCATCACAATCCCCTATCCTCCCCCTCCATCACAATATTCATCACCCCGTTCGTATTCATTTATATTATTTTATATTAGATATAAATGAATACTTTTATAAAATATCCATTATTGTACTGATAAAATATCAAGTATCAATTTATTTTAGCATATATGCTATTACTAATATCGAATAATCATCAAATAATTTAATTATTAAGTTCAAACTCAACTAATAGCTATTAATTAGTATCTTCATTATCCTAAAGAAAAAAAATCTTAATTAAGTTCAAGCATGTTATCTCTCCAAATAAATTATGTTTTTTGGGTATTCGAAAATAATTTGAGATACAAAGAACTAGTTCATCATTGAAATGAGATAAATATATAAGCATTTTTTTCTTTTGGTTAAATATATAAGTGTACTCATTAAAAATGATGATAAATTCATATACAAAGATTAAGAGTAAATATTCAGTAATATATTTTCAAAAAAACCCTTGATATAGAATTGATATATGAATTCAGATAAAGAAAATGTCATAAACTTTAGCAAACATGAAAGCAATAGAAAGAGATAAAGATAGAGCTACATGATTATAGTGCGAAAAAAGAGTAGTGACAACTATATTACTTTGTAACTCCAATCATTGAAAAAAAATGAGATTTTAATATCAATTTAAATTGATAGACCTTGAACAGTAACAGAGAAAAATGAAGATGAAAATGTATACCACTCTTGCATGCAAAAAAAAGTGTTAAATAAAATATATTTTAAAAAATGAAGAATGAAGAACAAAAAATACAGTAAGTAAATTTATAAATAAAACTGATGATATAGGAGTATATATAATAATAGCTAAATGATGAAACTTTATTCCAATTCAAATTTCATTTAAATTCAAATTTAAATATTATAGATTTGTTAAAAGAAGATTAGTTAATATCTTCCTTATCCTTATTTTTTCAAATATAATACATATTTATATTATAATTTATATATTTGAGTTGAGATTAATATTAAAATCAATGAGATAATATAATAATAATAATAATAATAATAATAATAATAATAATATCATTATTATTATTAATCATAGATTATTTATTTCATACATTTTTTCTTTTTTATTCTCTTTTATCTTCTTCTTTTGGTTACGAAACATAAATTAAAGTTTTTTTTCTCCATACATTAGTTTAAGTAAGTTTTTATTAAATTAATGCAAACACTTAATATAAAAGATATGAAAACCTCCCACAAAAAATAGAATCCTAAATTGCTTATTAATTTTAATCTTCAGTTTAAAATTAATGTAAACCATCTACAATTTATTATTGCTACAAAGAAGGAGCAGTGAGGAAAGTTAGTTTAAATATTTAATTTAAACTAACTGATAACTTTATAGATAAATATAAAGCATATTGATAAGGTTTATAAGGATATATACACTAGGACTCCTTAAAAAAAATATTAGATATATAAATATAATATGATATGATTGTTATTGTTGTTGTTGCTATTATTAATAGCACTACTTAGTTCCTCTACTGCTATTATTATTTATTTATTTTTATTATTATTATTATTATTATTATCATATATTTATTCTTAAACCAAATCACACACACACATATATCTATATTATTGTTGTTACCACACTAATATTACTACTACACACCTTTTTTTTGGTTAGCAATTTTACTACGTACTGCTATTTATTATTATTATTATTATTATTATTATTATTATTATTATTATTATTATTATTATTATTATTAAATTAAATGTATTCAAATATATTTTATAGTTTATAAAAGGAATAAATTTTTGAAATAGTAAGAGTTTATTTAGGACTCTTTAATCATACTTTTCTATTTTTAAGCTAATGACTTTTTTATTTTTAAACAGATAATAAATTTTCAAATTCAAATATTTAATATTATTTCATTTAAAATTTTTATTACAATAATATTAACCTTTGTCCTAAAATTATCACGTGGCTTCTCAATAGCTTGCCCTGTGGCCTCTCAATAGCTTGCGACATGACTTCTTGTCTTGCTTTTAGTTTTGCTTTTATATATAGAGAGATTGACAATTATTTACTCCCACCCCCTAACAGCTTTATAGTGAATTAAATACCACTCTAAAAATATAATACAACTCTCACCTAGGGAGGTGCATTACACACTCGCCACATCACTGCCACGTACAAAATTATTTAAAAAAAAGGTGACACTAACATACCTATAATATATTTAAAGTGTGAAGAGCCTTAAAAATATTGTCAATAGAAGTCTCCGCTTTAGACAAAATCATCTTTTGACCGTTGAAATTAATTAAAGTCCTTATTTAATTTCAGCAAGAATTCATAATTTTTACCTTTAAAATTAATTAGACTCCTTATTTGATTTCGAAAAGAATTCATAATTTTTAACGATTCTAAATCAATTAGAATTTTACCTTATATATATAAAAAATCACAATTCTATTTAAGCGATAATTTAATCAAATTTGAGTAAAAAGCTACGGCAGTATCTTCTTTCCCAAGGTCAGTTAATTTTTTTCCCTTATTAATAAAGTTTGTATTAACCTAGCATTCCTTTAATCTGTCAAGTAATCTTTGCTCAAGTGATTATTCTATGCTAATGAAGTTAAAAGTTGAATTATACTAAAGTAATCTTAAATTGTTAATGACTACCAATACCCATAAAAATAAATATACAATATGTTCTAAAATCCATTACTTATAGATGAAAATAAATAATAATCAATGCGAATTACTAAGCCA
Organism: Capsicum annuum; assembly: GCF_002878395.1. Taxonomy (NCBI): domain Eukaryota; kingdom Viridiplantae; phylum Streptophyta; class Magnoliopsida; order Solanales; family Solanaceae; genus Capsicum; species Capsicum annuum. Next base: position 89,262,315 of record NC_061117.1, on the reverse strand, counting down.
TTTTTTCATTACTTATAAGATGTATCGGTCTAGAAGTGGCTACTGCACGAGGAAACATAGGAATCACCATCATGAAAAGGCAAAAATACACTCTAATTTTTACTTAAAATTTGTATTTAGATCTGTGGTATTGTAATGGTCGTTCCTGGAAAAATTAGTGCAGATATTTGGAGAAAAGTAGGAAACTTAGTGGTACTAATATTTATGAATTTAGTATTGACATAGTTTATTTGGAACTAATGTTATTTTCATATTGGCAAAAGAATGCTGGAAGGAAAATAATTTTTCCCTATATTTAGGTAACTTTTTTTTAGGATTTGGACTTCTATAAATTGAATTCCTTTTTATAAGAATATAATGACATCCTCAAATTAATATTTAAGAAGTTGCAATATATAGTAAGAGAAAGAACTCATATTCCTTATGTAACTTGGGGTTTGAGCCACAGGTGACAAAAGAGTTTTAAAATGAGGTGTAGGTCACACAAGTCTTAGTAATTGAGTAGAGGTGACAATTACTTCATTATGGTTTAAGAAAGTTTGGAAAATTTTAAAAAACCCATAAGTTTTTAAATTTACACTTTGATTCAAATGTTAGTTAATATATAACGGGGAACGAAGGGAAAAAGTCATCTTTTTCTCTCTCCTCATCCATTGTTATTTTCTCTCTCTTCGCGATATTTGTTGTTCATTGTTGCTACTACTTTATTCATCATCTTCTGATTCATTATCATCATCTTATACTTCATTATCAACTTCATATTCTTCTTGTTGACCATTGTTGTTGTTGTTGTTGTTACCCTAACTGTGGCTCTTCGACCAAATTCTTATGTCAAATTTTATTTCATAAATCACTTTCAACTTTGGAATTTACTTGAGAGGAGACTTTGGTAAGTCAGATTATGCTTTTTAGTTAAATCTGGGTAACTGCTAGTGTGTTGTTTTTTCAACAATAGTTTACGTGTGAACATGAATGCAATACAAGAGCAATCTGTTTAAACAGATCCATTATCTGTGGCACCAGATAAATGTTCTATTGTAACAGTAGACTCATGTTGGATTCATGTTTAAGGGTCCTAGGTGCGCGTAATATGATTATGAATCGAATAGATGGGTATTCTGTTGTACCAGATTAGTAATCTGTTTCATCAGATTACTAATATGTTTCGAACAACAAAATACAACTCCTGTCACACACAAAACCTAACAGATAACTCATATGTTCTTGCTATTGATACTGGAATCAAATTATTCCTTAATTGTAGACATGTCATTCGTTAAGAAATAGAAATAGACAGCACAAAAATTAAATAAGAAATAAAAGGTCAAGTGCATCAAACATAATTTTTTATAAAACAAACAAAAAAATACATAGATAACAGAAAAAAAGCTTAATTATTATTATCATCATTATTATTTGTATGGCCAGGCGACCAATCTTCAAAGGGGCAGCGCCCTCTGCAGCCTGTAGATCTCCTGCAGCATCCTTACTCTGACGGCGGCCAACTCCCAATGCAGGTCATAAACCTCCTTCTGCAGTTCCCTCATGGCGTCTCATAAAATAGCGACATCCCACATAGGATCAACCATATCTAAAAAGTGCATAAGTTGACAAAACACACACGTAAACACAAAAGTAAAGAAAAGAAAGAATTCAAATGTAATGTAATGTTATACAACATATATTTACACAAAAATAAAGAAAAAAACTTACCAGAGACAGGAAAAAGCTATCAAGTCCTTGAAGAGAAAGTGGTTGAAGGTGTAACAAGAGCGAGGAAATAAATAGTGTTTAGTAGAACGAACGATTGAGTAAGGAGGGACCTATTTATAGAGGATTGAACTTGAATGAGTTAGACAAAAAATCGCAATTGTTCACCTCCATTTATTAATGACATTCTTGATTAATGTAAAAAGTTATGACTTAATTAAATTAATCAATATAATGATAAGTCATGACTTTTCAGCTTTATTATTATTAATAATTAGTTCTTTTCAGGAACCATTTTTTTACACTGTTTTGGACAACAAATAATATATCTGTTGCATCAAATAAATCATCCGTTACAACAGATATATCATGATTTGCAACAAATAAATACCCTGTTTCATCAGATAATATATCTGTTACAACATATAATATATATATTTTTTTTAAAAAATATATTATCTTTATGACATCTAAATTTTCTAACTTTTTAATTATACAAATTAATAAAGCAGATTTAAAGGCACAACTGGTCACCTCAATTTATTAATGACATTCTTGATTACTGTAAAAAGTTATGACTTAATTAAATTAATCAATATTATGATAGGTCATGACTTTT